>NW_027141076.1:67500-126524 GCF_036365525.1 Heterodontus francisci
GAGAGACATATATAGAGAGGGAGAGGGAGAGACAGAGACAGAGAGGGACAGAGACAGGGAGAGACAGAGGGAGAGACAGGGAGAAGGAGAGACAGGGAGAGGGAGAGCGAGAGGGAGTGACAGGGAGAGGGAGAGGGAGTGACAGGGAGAGACAGGTGCACAGAGAGAGAGAGAGACAGGTGCACAGAGAGAGAGAGAGACAGGTGCACAGAGAGAGAGGGAGACAGACAACGAGAGAGGGAGACAGACAACGAGAGAGGGAGATATGTAGACAGAGAGAGAGACAGACAGACAAACAGAGAGAGAGAGGGTCAGACAGAGACAGGCAGAAACAGACAGACAGAGAGAGAGAGAGACAGCGACGGAGAGACAGAGGGATACATAGACAGAGAGGGAGACAGTCAGAGAAACAGAGGAGACAGACAGACAGGAGGAAGACATAGAGAGACAGAGACCGACCGAGAGAGAGTGAAACAGAGAGAGAAAGAGAGAGAGAGAGAGAGAGAGAGAGAAACAGAGGGAGAGACAGCGGGAGGGAGGGAGAGAGAGACAGAGCGAGAGAGACAGAGAGAGAGAGACAGAGGCACAGTGAGAGAGGGAGACAGACAGACAGAATGAGAGAGAAAGACAGAGACAGACAGAGAGGGAGACAGAGAGAGAGATAAACAGAGAGAGAGAGAGGCAGAGAGAAACAGACAGAGAGAGAGAGAGAGAGACAGACAGAGACATTGAGACGGAGTGATAGACAGACAGCCAGACAGAGAGAGACAGAGACAGAGAGGGAAACAGACAGACAAAGAGAGGGGGAGAGAGAGAGACAGACAGACAGAGAGAGAGAGAGAGAGAGAGAGAGAGAGAGAGACAGAAAGAGAGACAGAGAGAGACATGGACAGACAGGGAGACAGACAGACAATGAGAGAGAGAGAGAGGGACAGACATAGACGGACAGAAACAGACAGACAGAGAGAGAGATATATAGACAGAGAGGGAGACAGACAGACAGACAGGGAGAAGACCTAGAGAGAGAGTGAAGAGAGAGAGACGGACAGACAGAGAGAAACAGAGACAGACAGAGAGAGATGGACAGGACAGACAGAGAGAGACAGAGACAGAGATGGAGAGATAGACAAAGAGAGGGACAGAGACAGACAGACAGAGACAGGCACAAAAAGACAGACAGAGACGGAGAGATTGACAAAGAGAGGGAGAGAGAGAGACAGACAGAGAAAGGGAGAGACATTGAGAGAGAGACATATATAGAGAGGGGCAGGGAGAGGGAGAGACAGAGACAGAGAGGGACAGAGACAGAGGGAGAGACAGGGAGAAGGAGAGACAGGGAGAAGGAGAGACAGGGAGAGGGAGAGGGAGTGACAGGGAGAGGGAGAGGGAGTGACAGGGAGAGGGAGAGGGAGAGACAGAGAGAGGGAGAGACAGAGAGAGGGAGAGACAGAGAGAGGGAGAGACAGAGAGAGGGAGAGACAGAGACAGAGAGAGGGAGAGAGAGGGAGAGACAGGTGCACAGAGAGAGAGGGAGACAGACAACGAGAGAGGGAGATATGTAGACAGAGAGAGAGACAGACAGACAAACAGAGAGAGAGAGGGTCAGACAGAGACAGGCAGAAACAGACAGACAGAGAGAGAGAGACAGCGAGAGAGAGACAGAGGGATACATAGACAGAGAGGGAGACAGTCAGAGAAAGAGGAGACAGACAGACAGGGAGAAGACATAGAGAGACAGAGACCGACCGAGAGAGAGTGAAACAGAGAGAGAAAGAGAGAGAGAGAGAGAAAAACAGAGGGAGAGACAGCGGGAGGGAGGGAGAGACAGAGGGAGGGAGAGAGAGACAGAGGGAGGGAGACAGAGGCACAGTGAGGGAGGGAGACAGACAGACAGAATGAGAGAGAAAGACAGAGACAAACAGAGAGAGACAGACAGAGAGGGAGACAGAGAGAGAGATAAACAGAGAGAAAGAGACAGAGAGAGAGACAGAGGCACAGTGAGAGAGGGAGACAGACAAACAGAATGACAGAGAAAGACAGAGACAAACTGAGAGAGACAGACAGAGAGAGAGACAGAGAAAGTGTGAGAGAGAGAGACAGAGAAAGTGTGAGAGAGAGAGAGACAGACAGAGAGAGAGAGACAGGCAGACAGACAGGGTGAGAGGCAGACAGGGTGAGAGACAGAGAGAGAGAGAGACAGACAGAGACATAGTGAGAGAGAGAGAGAAAAACAGAGAGAGAGAGAGACAGAGAGAGAGCAGCGAGAGAGACAGACACAGAGAGAGACAGACAGACACAGAGAGAGACAGACAGGCAGACACAGATTGAGAGGGACAGATTAGAGAGACAGACCAAGAGAGACAGACAGAGAGTGAAAGGTGAACAGACAGAGACAGGGAGAGAGATAGACAGAGAGAGCGAGATAGACAGAGAGAGCAAGAGCGAGAGACAGAGAGCGAGAGAGGCACAGAGAGACAGAGAGAGAGAGAAAGTGAGAGGTGACAGAGAGAGAGACAGAGAGAGAGACAGAGAGAGGGACAGGCAGAGAGGGACAGGCAAACAGAAACAGAGAGATGGAGAGTTAGACAAAGGGAGGGACAGAGAGAGAGTCAGAGAGAGAGAGAGACAGGCACAGAGAGAGAGAGAGAGAGACTGACAGACTGACCGGGAGACAGAGACAGAGAGAGAGAGAGATGGACAGACAGAGAGAGAGAGAGAGATAGAGCAAGACAGAGAGAGACAGACAGATAGAGAGAAACAGAGAGAGAGAGACTGAGGCACAGTAAGAGAGGGAGACAGAATGAGAGAGAAAGACAGAGACAAACAGAGAGAGACAGAGAGAGAGAGCGAGACAGAGACAGAGAGAGAGAGAGAAAGTGAGGGAGAGAGCGAGACACAGAGAGAGAAATAGAGAGAGGGAGACAAACAGACAGGGTGAGAGGCAGAGAGAGAGAGAGACAGACAGAGAGCTAGAGAGAGACAGAGACATAGTGAGAGAGAGACAGAGAGACAGACAGAGAGATTGACAGAGAGAGAGAGATGGAGAGACAGAGAGAGAGGGAGACAGACAGACAGGGTGAGAGACAGACAGGGTGAGAGGCAGAGAGAGAGAGACATAGACAGAGAGCTAGAGAGAGACAGAGACACAGTGAGAGAGAGACAATGAGACAGACAGAGAGATTGACAGAGACAGAGAGAGAGAGAAAGAGACAGAGAGAGAGAAAGAGACAGAGAGAGAGAAAGAGACAGAGAGAGAGAAAGAGACAGAGAGAGAGAGAGATGGAGAGAGAGACAGACAAAGAGAGAGACAGACAGAGAGAGCGAGGCAGAAAGGGACAGATAGAGAGACAGACAGACAGGGTGAGAGACAGAGAAAGACAGAGAGAGAGACAGACAGAGACATAGTGAGAGAGAGAGAGAAAAACAGAGAGAGAGCAGCGAGAGAGACAGACACAGAGAGAGACAGAGAGAGACAGACAGAGAGTGAAAGGTGAACAGACAGAGACAGAGAGAGCGAGATAGACAGAGAGAGCGAGATAGACAGAGAGAGCGAGATAGACAGAGAGAGCGAGATAGACAGAGAGAGCGAGATAGACAGAGAGAGCGAGAGCAAGAGAGAGAGAGAGAGACAGACAGTGAGAGAGAGAGATACAGAGAGAGAGAGAGAGAGGCACAGAGAGACAGAGAGAGAAAGAAAGTGAGAGGTGACAGACAGAGAGACAGAGAGAGAGAGAGAGACAGAGAGAGAGAGAGAGACACAGAGAGAGAGAGACAGAGAGAGAGAGAGACACAGAGAGAGAGAGACAGACAGACAGGGTGAGAGACAGAGACATAGTGAGAGAGAGACAGAGAGAGAGACAGAGAGATTGACAGAGACAGAGAGAGAAACAGAGAGAGAGAGACGGATAGAGAGACAGACAGACAGAGAGAGCGAGGCAGAGAGAGACAGACAGACAGACACAGATTGAGCGGGACAGATAGAGAGACAGACATACAGACAGAGAGACAGACAGAGAGTGAGAGGTGAACAGACAGAGACAGAGAGAGAGAGGGATAGACAGAGAGACAGAGAGACAGAGAGACAGAGAGAGAGATAGAGAGAGATAGAGAGAGATAGAGAGAGACAGAGAGAGACAGAGAGAGATAGGATACAGAGAGGGAGACAGGCAGACAGACAGAGTGAGAGACAGAGAGAGACAGAGACATAGTGAGAGAGAGACAGAGACATAGTGAGAGAGAGACAGAGACATAGTGAGAGAGAGACAGACAGAGCTAGAGAGAGACAGAGACATAGTGAGAGGGAGAGAGACATGTATAGAGGAAGACAGAGAGGGAGACAGACAGAGAGGGAGACAGACAGAGAGGGAGACAGACACAGAGAGAGACACACAGAGAGAGAGACAGAGAGAGACAGGCAGACAGACAGAGTGAGAGACAGAGAGAGACAGAGAGAGTGACAGACAGAGCTAGAGACAGACAGAGACATAGAGAGAGAGACAGAGAGAAGACATAGAGAGACAGTGAAACAGAGAAACAGACAGAGAGAAGTCATAGAGAGAGAGAGAGACAGAGAGTGAGAGGCAGATACAGACAGACACAGATTGAGAGGGACAGATAGAGACAGATAGAGAGAGACAGGGAGACAGAGACAGAGAGAGAGATAGACAGAGAGAGATAGACAGAGAGAGCCAGAGACAGAGAGACATATATAGAGAGAGGCAGACAGACAGACAGACAGAGAGACACACACACACAGATTGACAGAGAGAGACAGACAGAGTGACAGAGAGTGACAGAGTGACAGAGATTGACAGAGTGACAGAGATTGACAGAGAGACATAGAGAGCGAGAGAGACACACACAGGGACAGAGACAAAGAGATAGAGAGAGACAGACAGTGAGAGAGAGAGAGACAGAGAGAGAGACAGAGAGAGAGAGAGGCACAGAGAGACAGAGAGAGAGAGATAGAGACAGAGAGAGAGACAGAGAGAGAGAGGGACAGGCAGAGAGAGACAGGCAAACAGAAACAGAGAGATGGAGAGTTAGACAAAGGGAGGGACAGAGAGAGAGTCAGAGAGAGAGAGACAGGCACAGAGAGAGAGAGAGACCGACAGACTGACCGGGAGACAGAGACAGAGAGAGAGATGGACAGACAGAGAGAGAGATAGAGCAAGACAGAGAGAGACAGACAGACACACAGACAGATAGACAGAAACAGAGAGAGAGAGACTGAGGCACAGTAAGAGAGGGAGACAGAATGAGAGAGAAAGACAGAGACAAACAGAGAGAGACATAGTGAGAGAGAGACAGAGAGATTGACAGAGACAGAGAGAGAGATGGAGAGACAGAGAGAGAGAGAGAGGGAGACAGACAGACAGGGTGAGAGACAGACAGGGTGAGAGGCAGAGAGAGAGAGAGAGACAGACAGAGAGCTAGAGAGAGACAGAGACACAGTGAGAGAGAGACAATGAGACAGACAGAGAGATTGACAGAGACAGAGAGAGAGAGACAGAGAGAGAGAGATAGATGGAGAGAGAGACAGACAAAGAGAGAGACAGACAGAGAGAGCGAGGCAGAAAGGGACAGATAGAGAGACAGACAGACAGGGTGAGAGACAGAGAGAGACATACAGAGAGAGAGAGAGACAGAGACATAGTGAGAGAGAGACAGACAGTGAGATTGACAGAGACAGAGAAAGAGAGAAAAACAGAGAGAGAGACGGATAGACAGAGAGACAGAGAGAGACAGACAGACAGACAGGGACAGAGAGAGAGAGAGAGAGATGTAGAGCGAGACAGAGAGAGAGAGAGAGAAACAGAGACAGAGAGATAGACAGAGAAGGAGAGAGACAGACACCAAGACAGATGGAGAGACACAGAGAGACACACACACAGAGAGAGACACACACACAGAGAGAGACACACACACAGAGAGAGACACACACACAGAGAGAGAGAGACAGAGAGAGACAGAGACAGAGAGAGAGACGAGGCACAGTGAGAGAGGGAGACAGACAGACAGACAGGGTGAGAGACAGAGAGAGAGCTCGAGAGAGACAGAGACATAGTGAGAGAGAGACAGAGAGATTGACAGAGAGAGAGAGACGGATAGAGAGACAGACAGACAGAGAGAGCGAGGCAGAGAGAGACAGACAGGCAGACACAGATTGAGAGGGACAGATAGAGAGACAGACATATAGACAGAGAGACAGACAGAGAGTGAGAGGTGAACAGACAGAGACAGAGAGACAGAGTGATAGACAGAGAGACAGAGTGATAGACAGAGAGACAGAGAGAGATAGGGACAGACAGAGAGAGATAAGGATACAGAGAGGGAGACAGGCAGACAGACAGAGTGAGAGACAGAGAGAGACAGAGACATAGTGAGAGAGAGACAGACAGAGCTAGAGAGAGACATGTATAGAGGAAGACAGAGAGAGAGACAGACAGAGAAAGTGAGAGACACAGAGAGTGACACAGAGAGTGACACAGAGAGTGACAGAGAGAGTGACAGAGAGAGTGACAGAGAGAGTGACAGAGAGAGTGACAGAGAGAGTGACAGAGAGAGTGACAGAGAGAGAGACAGAGAGAGCTAGAGACAGACAGAGACATAGTGAGAGACAGAGAGAAGACATAGAGAGAGACAGAGAGAAGACATAGAGAGAGACAGAGAGAAGACATAGAGAGACAGTGAAACAGAGAAACAGACAGAGAGAAGTCATAGAGAGAGACAGAGAGAGAGAGAGAGAGAGAGAGAGAGAGACAGAGAGTGAGAGGCAGATACAGACAGACACAGATTGAGAGGGACAGATATAGAGAGACAGAGACAGGGAGACAGAGACAGAGAAAGAGATAGACAGAGAGAGCCAGAGACAGAGAGTGACAGGGAGAGAGACATATATAGAGAGAGGCAGACAGACAGAGAGAGACACACACACACAGATTGACAGAGAGAGAGACAGAGATTGACAGAGAGACATAGAGAGCGAGAGAGACACACACAGGGACAGAGACAGAGAGAGACAGACAGTGAGACAGAGAGAGCCAGAGACAGAGAGTGACAGGGAGAGAGACATATATAGAGAGAGGCAGACAGACAGAGAGAGAGACACACACACACAGATTGACAGAGAGAGAGACAGACAGAGTGACAGAGATTGACAAAGTGACAGAGATTGACAGAGATTGACAGAGAGACATAGAGAGCGAGAGAGACACACACAGGGACAGAGACAAAGAGATAGAGAGAGACAGACAGTGAGCGAGAGAGACAGTGAGCGAGAGAGACAGTGAGCGAGAGAGACAGTGAGCGAGAGAGACAGACAGTGAGAGAGACAGACAGTGAGAGAGACAGACAGTGAGAGATACAGAGAGAGAGAGGGACAGGCAGAGAGAGGGACAGGCAAACAGAAACAGAGAGATGAAGAGTTAGACAAAGGGAGGGACAGAGAGAGAGAGACAGGCAGAGAGAGAGAGAGAGAGACTGACAGACTGACCGGGAGACGGAGACAGAGAGAGAGAGAGATGGACAGACAGAGAGAGAGAGAGAGATAGAGCAAGACAGAGAGAGACAGACAGACACACAGACAGATAGAGAGAAACAGAGAGAGAGAGACAGAGGCACAGTAAGAGAGGGAGACAGAATGAGAGAGAAAGACAGAGACAAACAGAGATAGACAGACATAGAGAGAGACAGAGAGAGAGATAAACAGAGAGAGAGAGCGAGACAGAGACAGAGAGAAAGTGAGGGAGAGAGTGAGACACAGAGAGAGAACTAGAGAGAGGGAGACAAACAGACAGGGTGAGAGACAGACAGGGTGAGAGGCAGAGAGAGAGAGAGACAGAGAGTGAGAGGCAGATACAGACAGACACAGATTGAGAGGGACAGATATAGACAGACAGAGACAGGGAGACAGAGACAGAGAAAGAGATAGACAGAGAGAGCCAGAGACAGAGAGTGACAGGGAGAGAGACATATATAGAGAGAGGCAGACAGAGAGAGACACACACACACACAGATTGACAGAGAGAGAGACAGAGATTGACAGAGAGACATAGAGAGCGAGAGAGACACACACAGGGACAGAGACAAAGAGATAGAGAGAGACAGACAGTGAGACAGAGAGAGCCAGAGACAGAGAGTGACAGGGAGAGAGACATATATAGAGAGAGGCAGACAGACAGAGAGAGAGACACACACACACAGATTGACAGAGAGAGACAGACAGAGTGACAGAGATTGACAAAGTGACAGAGATTGACAGAGAGACATAGAGAGCGAGAGAGACACACACAGGGACAGAGACAAAGAGATAGAGAGAGACAGACAGTGAGCGAGAGAGACAGACAGTGAGAGAGACAGAGAGAGAGAGATACAGAGAGAGAGAGGGACAGGCAGAGAGAGGGACAGGCAAACAGAAACAGAGAGATGAAGAGTTAGACAAAGGGAGGGACAGAGAGAGAGAGACAGGCAGAGAGAGAGAGAGAGAGACTGACAGACTGACCGGGAGACAGAGACAGACAGAGAGAGAGATGGACAGACAGAGAGAGAGATAGAGCAAGACAGAGAGAGACAGACAGACACACAGACAGATAGAGAGAAACAGAGAGAGAGAGACAGAGGCACAGTAAGAGAGGGAGACAGAATGAGAGAGAAAGACAGAGACAAACAGAGATAGACAGACATAGAGAGAGACAGAGAGAGAGATAAACAGAGAGAGAGAGCGAGACAGAGACAGAGAGAAAGTGAGGGAGAGAGTGAGACACAGAGAGAGAACTAGAGAGAGGGAGACAAACAGACAGGGTGAGAGACAGACAGAGAGCTAGAGAGAGACAGAGACACAGAGAGAGATAGACAGAGAGAGCCAGAGACAGAGAGTGACAGGGAGAGAGACATATATAGAGAGAGGCAGACAGACAGACAGAGAGAGAGACACACACACACAGATTGACAGAGAGAGACAGAGAGAGAGACAGACAGAGAGACAGAGATTGACAGAGAGACATAGAGAGCGAGAGAGACACACACAGGGACAGAGACAAAGAGATAGAGAGAGACAGACAGTGAGCGAGAGAGACAGACAGTGAGCGAGAGAGACAGACAGTGAGAGAGACAGACAGTGAGAGAGACAGACAGTGAGAGAGACAGACAGAGTGACAGAGATTGACAGAGAGACATAGAGAGCGAGAGAGACACACACAGGGACAGAGACAAAGAGATAGAGAGAGACAGACAGTGAGAGAGAGAGACAGATAAAGAGACAGAGAGAGACAGACACACACACAGGGAGAGAGACATAGAGAGCGAGAGAGACACACACAGGGGGAGAGAGAGAGACAGACAGAGTGAGACAGAGGGGGAGCGAGAGGGACAGAGAGAGAGACAGATAGGGAGAAAGAGAGAGAGAGAGAGACAGCAATGGAGGGAGACAAAGAGGGGAGAGACAGAAAGGGAGAAAGAGACACAGAGGGAGAGAGATACAGAGGGAGAGATACAGAGAGAGAGAGAGAGATACAGAGAGAGAGAGAGATGGAGCAAGTGAGAGAAACAGGGAGTGAGAGAGAGAAAGGGAGAGAGAGAGAAACAGGGAGTGAAATAGACAATGAGAGAAAGAGACAAAGAGAGAGAGTCAGAAAGAGGGAGACAGAGAGAGACACACACAGAGGAGAGAGAGAGAGACAGACACACACAGAGAGGGAGAGAGACAAAGAGAGGGAGAGAGAAACAGACAGAGCCAGAGAGAGACAGAGACAGAGACAGAGACAGAGAGAGAGAGAAAGGGAAGAAGGGACCATAATGGAGGGAGGGAGGGAGACAGAGAGCACGAGAAAGGGAGAGAATGGGAATGGGATGCTCTCTCTTTCTCTATCCCCGAGTCACACTCCCAGCCTCTCCCTTCTGTCTCTGTCTTTCTGTCCCATTCCCACTCTCTCTCCCCACCTCCCTGTCTCTCTACCTCGGTGGAGGAGGGGACGTAAATTGAGACAGAGGGAGAGATGGAGAGAGTGAGGGAGGTATTTTTCCACTCTGTAGCATTTGCCACTCATCTTCGCCTGGAGAGAAAGCCTCTCTCCCTTTCTCCCTGTCCCTGTCCCTGTCTCTGTCTCTCTCTCCCTCTCTGTTGTGCAAAGGTTTTGTTCTCGAACACAATCTGGACAGCGAGTGTGAATGAATCAGAGCGAACGGGAATACGGAGAATAATTTGAAAACTGAGGCACTCGGGGTGCGATTAGGAGACTTTCCACAATCAGGATTGACTTGAACGAGATTTATGACACCGAAAAGGAATTGATATGGCAGAGAGAACCAGGAAACACAGGGGCTGAATGGGCCTCCTCCTGTTCCTGTGTAACAGGCTTGAGTTGCGCTGAATGGGATCCTCCTGTTCCTGTGTAACAGACTCGAGGGGCGGCTGAATGGGATCCTCCTGTTCCTGTGTAACAGACTCGAGGGGCGGCTGAATGGGATCCTCCTGTTCCTGTGTAACAGATTGGAGGGGGCTGAATGGGATTCTCCTTTTCCTGTGCAACAGATTCGAGTGGGGCTGAATGGGATCCTCCTGTTCCTGTGCAACAGACTCGAGGGAGGCTGAATGGGCCTCCTCCTGTTCCTGTGCAACAGACTCGAGGGGGGCTGAATGGGATCCTCCTGTTCCTTTGTAATAGGCACGAGGGGGGGCTGAATGAGATCCTCCTGTGTCACAGACTCGAGGGGCGGCTGAATGGGATCCTCCTGTTCCTGTGTAACAGATTGGAGGGGGCTGAATGGGATTCTCCTTTTCCTGTGCAACAGATTCGAGTGGGGCTGAATGGGATCCTCCTGTTCCTGTGTAATAGGCACGAGGGGGGGCTGAATGAGATCCTCCTGTGTCACAGACTCGAGGGGGGCTGAATGGGCCTCCTCCTGTTCCTGTGCAACGGTCTTGAGGGGGGTTGAATGGGATCCTCCTGTTCCTGTGTAACAGACTCGAGGGGGGCTGAATGGGATCCTCCTGTTCCTGTGTAACAGACTCGAAGGGGGCTGAATGGGATCCTCCTGTTCCTGTGGAACAGACTCGAGGGGGGCTGAATGGGAACCTCCTGTTCCTGTGCAACAGACTCGAGGGGGGCTGAATGGGAACCTCCTGTTCCTGTGCAACAGACTCGAGGGGGGCTGAATGGGATCCTCCTGTTCCTGTGTAACAGACTCGAAGGGGGCTGAATGGGATCCTCCTGTTCCTGTGGAACAGACTCGAGGGGGGCTGAATGGGAACCTCCTGTTCCTGTGCAACAGACTCGAGGGGGGCTGAATGGGAACCTCCTGTTCCTGTGCAACAGACTCGAGGGGGGCTGAATGGGAACCTCCTGTTCCTGTGCAACAGACTCGAGGGGGGCTGAATGGGAACCTCCTGTTCCTGTGCAACAGACTCGAGGGGGGCTGAATGGGAACCTCCTGTTCCTGTGCAACAGACTCGAGGGGGGCTGAATGGGAACCTCCTGTTCCTGTGCAACAGACTCGAGGGGGGCTGAATGGGATCCTCCTGTTCCTGTGTAACAGACTCGAGTGGGAGCTGAATGGGATCCTCCTGTTCCTGTGTAACAGACTCAAGGGGCGGCTGAATGGGATCCTCCTGTTCCTATGCAATAGGCACGAGGAGTGGCTGAATGGGATCCTCCTGTTCCTGTGTAATAGGCACGAGGGGGGGCTGAATGAGATCCTCCTGTGTCACAGACTCGAGGGGGGCTGAATGGGCCTCCTCCTGTTTCTGTGGAACAGACTCGAGGGGAAGCAGAATGGGATCCACCTCTTCCTGTGTAACAGCCTTGAGGGGGTGCTGAATAGGCCTCCTCCTGTTCCTGGGCAACAGACCCGAGGGGAGGGGGCTGAATGGGATCTTCCTGTTCCTGCGTAAACGACTCGAGGGGGGGGCTGAATGGGCCACCTGCTGTTCCTGTGTAACAGACTCGAGGGGGGGCTGAATGGGATCCCCCTGTTCCTGTCTGACAAGCATGAGGGGGTCTGAATGGGATCCTCCTGTTCCTGTGCAACAGACCCGAGGTGTGGGGGACTGAATGGGATCCTCCTGTCACTGTGTAACAGACCCGAGGTGGGGGGGGGGCTGATTGGGATCCTCCTGTGACTGTGCAACAGACCCGAGATGTGGGGGACTGAATGGGATCCTCCTGTTCCTGTGTAATACTCGAGGGGGTGCTGAATGGGCCTACTCCTGTTCACGTGTAACAGGCTCGAGGGGGCCTGAATGGGCCTCCTTCTGATTCTGTGGAACAGACCCGAGGTGGGGAGGGGCTGAATGGGATCCTCCTGTTCCTGTGTAACAGACTCGAGGCGGGGCAGAATAGGCCTCCTCCTGTTCCTGTGTAACAGACCCAAGGGGAGGGGGTGAATGGGATCCTCCTGTTCCTGTGCAACGGTCTTGAGGGGGGTTGAATGGGATCCTCCTCTTCCTGTGTAACAGACTCGAGGGTGGCTGAATTGCATCCTCCTGCTCCTGTGCAACAGACTCGAGGGGGCTGAATGGAATCTTCCTGTTCCCGTGTAACAGACTCGAGGGGAGCTGAATGGGATCCTCCTGTTCCTGTGGAACTGGCACGAGGGGAGCTGAATGGGATTCTCCTTTCCCTGTGTAACAGACTCGAGGGGGGCTGAATGGGATACTCTTGTTCCTGTGGAACAGACTCGAGGGGAGGCTGAGTGGGCCTCCTCCTGTTCCTGTGGAACATACTCGAGGGGGGCTGAATGGGATCCTCCTGTTCCCGTGTAACAGGCTCGAGGGGGCTGAAAGGGATCCTCCTGTTCCTGTTTCAGACACGAGGGGGGCTGAATGGGATTCTCCTGTTCCTATGTAACAGACCCGATGGGAGGGGGGCTGAATGGGATCCTCCTGTTCCTCTGTAACAGACTCGAGGGGGGCTGAATGGGATCCTCCTGTTCCTGTGTAACAGGCTCGTGGGAGGGTTAATGGGATCCTCCTGTTCCTGTGTAACAGACTCAAGGGGGGGCGCTGCATGGGTCTCCTCCTGTTCTTGAGCAAAAGACTCGACGAGGGCTGAATGGAATCTTCCTGTTCCTGTGTAACAGACTCGAGGGGAGGTTGAATGGGCCTCCTGCTGTTCCTGTGTAACAGACTCGAGGGGGGCTGAATGGGATCCTCCTGTTCCTGTGTAACAGACTTGTGGGGGCTGAATGGGATCTTCCTGTTCCTGTGTAACAGACTCGAGGGGGTGCTGAATGGGATCCTCCTATTCCTGTGTAACAGGCACGAGGGGGGCTGAATGGGATCCTCCTGTTCCTGTGTAACAGACTCGAGGGAGGAGCTGAATGGGATCCTCCTGTTCCTGTGCAACAGACTCGAGAGGGGACTGAATGGGCTCCTCCTGTTCCTGTGCAACAGACTCGAGGGAGGGCTGAATGGGAACCTCCTGTTCCTGTGTAACAGTCTCGAGGAGGTGCTGAATGGGATCCTCCTCTTCCCGGGTAACAGACTCAAGGGGGGCTTAATGGGATCCTCCTGATCCTGTGTAACAGACTCGTGCGGGCTGAATGGGATCTTCCTGTTCCTGTGTAACAGACTCGAGGTGGGGCTTAAAGGGATCCTCCTGTTCCTGTGCAACAGACTCGAGGGTTCCTGAATGGGATCCTCCTGTTCCTGTGCAACAGACTCGTGCGGGCTGAATGGGATCTTCCTGTTCCTGTGTAACAGACTCGAGGGGGGCTGAATGGGATTCTCCTGTTCCTGTGTAACAGACTCGAGGGGAGCTGAATGGGATCCTCCTGTTCCTGTGCAACAGACTCGAGGGGGACTGAATGGGATTCTCCTGTTCCTGTGTAACAGACTCGAGGGGGACTGAATGGGATTCTCCTGTTCCTGTGTAACAGACTCGAGGGGAGCTGAATGGGATCCTCCTGTTCCTGTGGAACTGGCACGAGGGGAGCTGAATGGGATTCTCCTTTCCCTGTGTAACAGACTCGAGGGGGACTGAATGGGATCCTCCTGTTCCTGTGTAACAGACTCGAGGGAGGGCTGAATGGGAATCTCCTGTTCCTGTGTAACAGGCACGAGGGGGGCTGAATGGGATCCTCCTGTTCCTGTGTAACAGACTCGAGGGAGGAGCTGAATGGGATCCTCCTGTTCCTGTGCAACAGACTCGAGAGGGGACTGAATGGGCTCCTCCTGTTCCTGTGCAACAGACTCGAGGGAGGGCTGAATGGGAACCTCATCTTCCTGTGTAACAGGCACGAGGGGGGCTGAATGGGATCCTCCTGTTCCTGTGTAACAGACTCGAGGGGGGGCTGAATGGGCCTCCGTCTCTTGCTGTGCAGCAGGGTCGAGGGGGGCTGAATGGGATCCTCCTGTTCCTGTGTAGCAGACTCGAGGGGGTGCTGAATGGGATCCTCCTGTTCCTGTGCAACAGACTCGAGGGGGTCTGAATGGGATCCTCCTGTTCCTGTGCAACAGACTCGAGGGGGTCTGAATGGGATCCTCCTGTTCCTGTGCAACAGACTCGAGGGGGGCTGAATGGGATCCTCCTGTTCCTGTGTAACAGACTCGAGTGGGAGCTGAATGGGATCCTCCTGTTCCTGTGTAACAGACTCGAGGGGGGCTGAATGGGATCCTCCTGTTCCTGTGTAATAGGCACGAGGGGGGGCTGAATGAGATCCTCCTGTTCCTGTGCAACAGATTCGAGGGGGGCTGAATGGGATCCTCCTGTTCCTGTGTAATAGGCACGAGGGGGGGCTGAATGAGATCCTCCTGTGTCACAGACTCGAGGGGGGCTGAATGGGATCCACCTCTTCCTGTGTAACAGCCTTGAGGGGGTGCTGAATAGGCCTCCTCCTGTTCCTGGGCAACAGACCCGAGGGGAGGGGGCTGAATGGGATCTTCCTGTTCCTGCGTAAACGACTCGAGGGGGGGGGCTGAATGGGCCACCTGCTGTTCCTGTGTAACAGACTCGAGGGGGGGCTGAATGGGATCCCCCTGTTCCTGTCTGACAAGCATGAGGGGGTCTGAATGGGATCCTCCTGTTCCTGTGCAACAGACCCGAGGTGTGGGGGACTGAATGGGATCCTCCTGTCACTGTGTAACAGACCCGAGGTGGGGGGGGGCTGATTGGGATCCTCCTGTTACTGTGCAACAGACCCGAGATGTGGGGGACTGAATGGGATCCTCCTGTCAGTGTGTAACAGACCCGAGGTGGGGGAGGCTGATTGGGATCCTCCTGTTACTGTGCAACAGACCCGAGATGTGGGGGACTGAATGGGATCCTCCTGTTACTGTGTAAAAGACCCGAGGTAGGGGTGCTGAATGGGCCTCCTCCTGTTCCTGTGTAATACTCGAGGGGGTGCTGAATGGGCCTACTCCTGTTCACGTGTAACAGGCTCGAGGGGGCCTGAATGGGCCTCCTTCTGATCCTGTGGAACAGACCCGAGATGTGGGGGACTGAATGGGATCCTCCTGTTACTGTGTAAAAGACCCGAGGTAGGGGTGCTGAATGGGCCTCCTCCTGTTCCTGTGTAATACTCGAGGGGGTGCTGAATGGGCCTACTCCTGTTCACGTGTAACAGGCTCGAGGGGGCCTGAATGGGCCTCCTTCTGATCCTGTGGAACAGACCCGAGGTGGGGAGGGGCTGAATGGGATCCTCCTGTTCCTGTGTAACAGACTCGAGGCGGGGCAGAATAGGCCTCCTCCTGTTCCTGTGTAACAGACCCAAGGGGAGGGGGTGAATGGGATCCTCCTGTTCCTGTGCAACGGTCTTGAGGGGGGTTGAATGGGATCCTCCTCTTCCTGTGTAACAGACTCGAGGGGGGCTAAATGGGATCCTCCTGTTCCTGTGTAACAGACTTGAGGGTGGCTGAATTGCATCCTCCTGCTCCTGTGCAACAGACTCGTGGGGGCTGAATGGGATCCTCCTGTTCCTGGGTAACAGACTCGAGGGTGGCTGAATTGCATCCTCCTGCTCCTGTGCAACAGACTCGTGGGACTGAATGGAATCTTCCTGTTCCCGTGTAACAGACACGAGGGGGGCTGAATGGGATCCTCCTGTTGCCGTGTAACAGGCTCGAGGGGGCTGAAAGGGATCCTCCTGTTCCTGTTTCAGACACGAGGGGGGCTGAATGAGATTCTCCTGTTCCTATGTAACAGACCCGATGGGAGGGGGGCTGAATGGGATCCTCCTGTTCCTGTGTAACAGGCTAGAGGGGGGCTGAATGGGATCCTCCTGTTCCTGTGTAACAGGCTCGAGGAAGCTGAATGGGATCCTCCTGTTCCTGTGTAACAGACTCGAGGGGAGGGGGCTGAATGGGATCTTCCTGTTCCTGTTTAATAGACTCGAGGGGGGGGCTGAATGGGCCTCATCCTGTTCCTGTGTAACAGACTCGAGGGGGGCTGAATGGAATATTCCTGTTCCTGTGTAACAGACTCGTGGGAGGGTTAATGGGATCCTCCACTTCCTGTGTAACAGACTCAAGGGGGGGCGTTGAATGGGTCTCCTCCTGTTCTTGTGCAAAAGACTCGACGAGGGCTGAATGGAATCTTCCTGTTCCTGTGTAACAGACTCGAGGGGAGGTTGAATGGGCCTCCTGCTGTTCCTGTGTAACAGACTCGAGGGTTGCTGAATGGGATCCTCCTATTCCTGTGTAACAGACTCGAGATGGGGCTGAATGGGCCTCCTCCTGTTCCTGTGTAACAGACTCGAGGGAGGGCTCAATGGGATCCTCCTGTTCCTGTGTAACAGGCACGAGGGGGTCTGAATGGGATCCTCCTGTTCCTTTGTAACAGACTCGAGGGGAGGTTGAATGGGCCACCTCCTGTTCCTGTGTAACAGTCTCGAGGAGGTGCTGAATGGGATTCTCCTCTTCCCGGGTAACAGACTCAAGGGGGGCTTAATGGGATCCTCCTGATCCTGTGCAACAGACTCGTGCGGGCTGAATGGGATCTTCCTGTTCCTGTGTAACAGACTCGAGGGTTCCTGAATGGGATCCTCCTGTTCCTGTGCAACAGACTCATGCGGGCTGAATGGGATCTTCCTGTTCCTGTGTAACAGACTCGAGGGGGACTGAATGGGATTCTCCTTTTCCTGTGTAACAGACTCGAGGGGAGGTTGAATGGGATCCTCCTGTTCCTGTGTAACAGACTCGAGGGTTGCTGAATGGGATCCTCCTATTCCTGTGTAACAGACTCGAGATGGGGCTGAATGGGCCTCCTCCTGTTCCTGTGTAACAGACTCGAGGGAGGGCTCAATGGGATCCTCCTGTTCCTGTGTAACAGGCACGAGGGGGTCTGAATGGGATCCTCCTGTTCCTGTGTAACAGTCTCGAGGAGGTGCTGAATGGGATTCTCCTCTTCCCGGGTAACAGACTCAAGGGGGGCTTAATGGGATCCTCCTGATCCTGTGCAACAGACTCGTGCGGGCTGAATGGGATCTTCCTGTTCCTGTGTAACAGACTCGAGGGTTCCTGAATGGGATCCTCCTGTTCCTGTGCAACAGACTCATGCGGGCTGAATGGGATCTTCCTGTTCCTGTGTAACAGACTCGAGGGGGACTGAATGGGATTCTCCTTTTCCTGTGTAACAGACTCGAGGGGAGCTGAATGGGATCCTCCTGTTCCTGTGGAACTGGCATGAGGGGAGCTGAATGGGATCCTCCTTTCCCTGTGTAACAGACTCGAGGGGGGCTGAAAAGGCTCCTCCTGTTCCTGTATAACAGACTCGAGGGGGACTGAATGGGGTCCTTCTGTTCCTGTGTAACAGACTCGAGGGAGGAGCTGAATGGGATCCTCCTGTTCCTGTGTAACAGATTGGAGGGGGCTGAATGGGATCCTCCTGTTCCTGTGTAACAGACTCGACGGGCGGCTGAATGGGATCCTCCTGTTCCTGTGTAACAGACTCGAGTGGGAGCTGAATGGGATCCTCCTGTTCCTGTGTAACAGACTCGAGGGGCGGCTGAATGGGATCCTCCTGTTCCTATGCAATAGGCACGAGGAGTGGCTGAATGGGATCCTCCTGTTCCTGTCTGACAAGCATGTGGGGGTGCTGAATGGGATCATCCTCTTCCTGTGTAACAGATTGGAGGGGGCTGAATGGGCCTCCTCCTGTTTCTGTGGAACAGACTCGAGGGGAAGCAGAATGGGATCCACCTCTTCCTGTGTAACAGCCTTGAGGGGGTGCTGAAAAGGCCTCCTCCTGTTCCTGGGCAACAGACCTGAGGGGTGGGGGCTGAATGGGATCTTCCTGTTCCTGCGTAAACGACTCGAGGGGGGGCTGAATGGGCCACCTGCTGTTCCTGTGTAACAGACTCGAGGGGGGGCTGAATGGGATCCCCCTGTTCCTGTCTGACAAGCATGAGGGGGTCTGAATGGGATCCTCCTGTTCCTGTGCAACAGACCCGAGGTGTGGGGGACTGAATGGGATCCTCCTGTCACTGTGTAACAGACCCGAGGTGGGGGAGGCTGATTGGGATCCTCCTGTTACTGTGCAACAGACCCGAGATGTGGGGGACTGAATGGGATCCTCCTGTCACTGTGTAACAGACCCGAGGTGGGGGAGGCTGATTGGGATCCTCCTGTTACTGTGCAACAGACCCGAGATGTGGGGGACTGAATGGGATCCTCCTGTTACTGTGTAACCGACTCGAGGCAGAGCTAATTGGCCTCCTCCTGTTCCTGTGGAAAAGACTCGAGGAGAGGCTGAATGGGCCTCCTCCTGTTCCTGTGTAATACTCGAGGGGTGCTGAATCGGCCTACTCCTGTTCACGTGTAACAGGCTCGAGGGGGCCTGAATGGGCCTCCTTCTGATCCTGTGGAACAGACCCGAGATGTGGGGGACTGAATGGGATCCTCCTGTTACTGTGTAAAAGACCCGAGGTAGGGGTGCTGAATGGGCCTCCTCCTGTTCCTGTGTAATACTCGAGGGGGTGCTGAATGGGCCTACTCCTGTTCACGTGTAACAGGCTCGAGGGGGCCTGAATGGGCCTCCTTCTGATCCTGTGGAACAGACCCGAGGTGGGGAGGGGCTGAATGGGATCCTCCTGTTCCTGTGTAACAGACTCGAGGCGGGGCAGAATAGGCCTCCTCCTGTTCCTGTGTAACAGACCCAAGGGGAGGGGGTGAATGGGATCCTCCTGTTCCTGTGCAACGGTCTTGAGGGGGGTTGAATGGGATCCTCCTCTTCCTGTGTAACAGACTCGAGGGGGGCTGAATGGGATCCTCCTGTTCCTGTGTAACAGACTCGAGGGTGGCTGAATTGCATCCTCCTGCTCCTGTGCAACAGACTCGTGGGGGCTGAATGGAATCTTCCTGTTCCCGTGTAACAGACACGAGGGGGGCTGAATGGGATACTCTTGTTCCTGTGGAACAGACTCGAGGGGAGGCTGAGTGGGCCTCCTCCTGTTCCTGTGGAACATACTCGAGGGGGGCTGAATGGGATCCTCCTGTTCCCGTGTAACAGGCTCGAGGGGGCTGAATGGGATTCTCCTGTTCCTATGTAACAGACCCGATGGGAGGGGGGCTGAATGGGATCCTCCTGTTCCTGTTTCAGACACGAGGGGGGCTGAATGGGATTCTCCTGTTCCTATGTAACAGACCCGATGGGAGGGGGGCTGAATGGGATCCTCCTGTTCCTCTGTAACAGACTCGAGGGGGGCTGAATGGGATCCTCCTGTTCCTGTGTAACAGGCTCGTGGGAGGGTTAATGGGATCCTCCTGTTCCTGTGTAACAGACTCAAGGGGGGGCGCTGCATGGGTCTCCTCCTGTTCTTGTGCAAAAGACTCGACGAGGGCTGAATGGAATCTTCCTGTTCCTGTGTAACAGACTCGAGGGGAGGTTGAATGGGCCTCCTGCTGTTCCTGTGTAACAGACTCGAGGGTTGCTGAATGGGATCCTCCTGTTCCTGTGTAACAGACTTGTGGGGGCTGAATGGGATCTTCCTGTTCCTGTGTAACAGACTCGAGGGGAGGTTGAATGGGCCTCCTGCTGTTCCTGTGTAACAGACTCGAGGGTTGCTGAATGGGATCCTCCTGTTCCTGTGTAACAGACTTGTGGGGGCTGAATGGGATCCTCCTATTCCTGTGTAACAGACTTGAGATGGGGCTGAATGGGCCTCCTCCTGTTCCTGTGTAATAGACTCGAGGGAGGGCTGAATGGGATCCTCCTGTTCCTGTGTAACAGGCACGAGGGGGTCTGAATGGGATCCTCCTGTTCCTTTGTAACAGACTCGAGGGGAGGTTGAATGGGATCCTCCTCTTCCCGGGTAACAGACTCAAGGGGGGCTTAATGGGATCCTCCTGATCCTGTGCAACAGACTCGTGCGGGCTGAATGGGATCTTCCTGTTCCTGTGTAACAGACTCGAGGTGGGGCTTAAAGGGATCCTCCTGTTCCTGTGCAACAGACTCGAGGGTTCCTGAATGGGATCCTCCTGTTCCTGTGCAACAGACTCGTGCGGGCTGAATGGGATCTTCCTGTTCCTGTGTAACAGACTCGAGGGGGGCTGAATGGGATTCTCCTGTTCCTGTGTAACAGACTCGAGGGGAGCTGAATGGGATCCTCCTGTTCCTGTGTAACAGATTCGAGGAGGGGGGCTGAATGGGATCCTCCTGTTCCTGTGTAACAGACTCGAGGGGAGCTGAATGGGATCCTCCTGTTCCTGTGTAACAGACTCGAGGAGGGGGGCTGAATGGGATCTTCCTGTTCCTGTGTAACAGACTCGAGGAGGGGGGCTGAATGGGATCCTCCTGTTCCTGTGTAACAGATTCGAGGGGAGCTGAATGGGATCCTCCTGTTCCTGTGTAACAGACTCGAGGAGGGGGGCTGAATGGGATCCTCCTGTTCCTGTGTAACAGACTCGAGGAGGGGGGCTGAATGGGATCTTCCTGTTCCTGTGTAACAGACTCGAGGGGGACTGAATGGGATCCTCCTGTTCCTGTGGAACTGGCACGAGGGGAGCTGAATGGGATCCTCCTGTTCCTGTGCAACAGACTCGTGCGGGCTGAATGGGATCTTCCTGTTCCTGTGTAACAGACTCGAGGGGGGCTGAATGGGATTCTCCTGTTCCTGTGTAACAGACTCGAGGGGGACTGAATGGGGTCCTTCTGTTCCTGTGTAACAGACTCGAGGGGGACTGAATGGGATCCTCCTTTTCCTGTGTAACAGACTCGAGGGAGGGCTGAATGGGATTCTCCTGTTCCTGTGTAACAGACTCGAGGGAGGAGCTGAATGGGATCCTCCTGTTCCTGTGTAACAGACTCGAGGGGGACTGAATGGGATCCTCCTTTTCCTGTGTAACAGACTCGAGGGAGGGCTGAATGGGAATCTCCTGTTCCTGTGTAACAGGCACGAGGGGGGCTGAATGGGATCCTCCTGTTCCTGTGTAACAGACTCGAGGGAGGAGCTGAATGGGATCCTCCTGTTCCTGTGTAACAGACTCGAGGGAGGAGCTGAATGGGATCCTCCTGTTCCTGTGTAACAGACTCGAGGGAGGAGCTGAATGGGATCCTCCTGTTCCTGTGTAACAGACTCAAGGGGGGCTGAATGGGATTCTCCTGTTCCTGTGTAAAAGACTCGAGGGGGGCTGAATGGGATCCTCCTGTTCCTGTGTAACTGACTCGAAGGGGGCTGAATGGGATCCTCCTGTTCCTGTGTAACAGACTCGAGGGGCGGCTGAATGGGATCCTCCTGTTCCTGTGTAACAGACTCGAGGGGCGGCTGAATGGGATCCTCCTGTTCCTGTGTAACAGACTCAAGGGGTGCTGAACGGGCCACCTCCTGTTCCTGTGTAACAGACTCAAGGGGTGCTGAACGGGATCCTTCTGTTCCTGTGTAAAAGACTCGAGGGGGTCTGAATAGGATCCTCATGTTCCTGTGTAACTGACTCGAAGGGGGCTGAATGGGATCCTCCTGTTCCTGTGTAACTGACTCGAAGGGGGCTGAATGGGATCCTCCTGTTCCTGTGTAACAGACTCGAGGGGCGGCTGAATGGGATCCTCCTGTTCCTGTGTAACAGACTCGAGGGGGGCAGAATAGGATCCTCCTGTTCCTGTGTAACAGACTCGAGGGGCGGCTGAATGGGATCCTCCTGTTCCTGTGTAACAGACACGAGGAGGAGCTGAATGGGATCCTCCTGTTCCTGTGTAACAGACTCGAGAGGGGACTGAATGGGACTCCTCCTGTTCCTGTGTAACAGACTCGAGGGAGGGCTGAATGGGAATCTCCTGTTCCTGTGCAACAGGCACGAGGGGGGCTGAATGGGATCATCCTGTTCCTGTGTAACAGACTCGAGGGAGGAGCTGAATGGAATCCTCTTGTTCCTGTGCAACAGACTCGAAAGGGGACTGAATGGGACTCCTCCTGTTCCTGTGTAACAGACTCGAGGGAGGGCTGAATGGGAACCTCCTCTTCCTGTGTAACAGGCACGAGGGGGGCTGAATGGGATCCTCCTGTTCCTGTGTAACAGACTCGAGGGAGGAGCTGAATGGGATCCTCCTGTTCCTGTGTAACAGACTCAAGGGGGGCTGAACGGGCCACCTCCTGTTCCTGTGTAACAGACTCAAGGGGTGCTGAACGGTCCTCCTTCTATTCCTGTGTAAAAGACTCGAGGGGGTCTGAATGGGATCCTCCTGTTCCTGTGTAACAGACTCGAGGGGGTCTGAATGGGATCCTCCTGTTCCAGTGTAACTGACTCGAAGGGGGCTGAATGGGATCCTCCTGTTCCTGGGTAACAGGCTCGAGGGCGGCTGAATGGGATCCTCCTGTTCCTGTGTCACAGAATCGAGGGGGGCTGAATGGGATCCTCCTGTTCCTGGGTAACAGACTCGTGGGCGGCTGAATGGGATCCTCCTGTTCCTGTGTAACAGAATCGAAGGGGGCTGAATGGGATCCTCCTGTTCCTGTGCAACAGACTCGAGGAGGAGCTGAATGGGATCCTCCTGTTCCTGTGTAACAGACCCGAGGTGGGCTGAATGGGATCCTCCTGTTCCTGTGTAACAGACTCGAGGGGGGCTGAATGGGCCACCTCCTGTTCCTGTGCAACAGACTCGAGGGGGGGCTGAATGGGCCTCATCCTGTTCCTGTGTAACAGACTCGTGGGAGGGTTAATGGGATCCTCCTGTTCCTGTGTAACAGACTTGTGGGGGCTGAATGGGATCTTCCTGTTCCTGTGTAACAGACTCGAGGGGGTGCTGAATGGGATCCTCCTATTCCTGTGTAACAGACTCGAGATGGGGCTGAATGGGCCTCCTCCTGTTCCTGTGTAACAGACTCGAGGAGGGCTGAATGGGATCCTCCTGTTCCTGTGTAACAGACTCGAGGGGGGCTGAATGGGATCCTCCTGTTCCTGTGTAACAGACTCAAGGTGGGCTGAATGGGATCCTCCTGTTCCTGTGTAACAGACTCAAGGAGGGAGGGCTGAATGGGATCCTCCTGTTCCTGTGTGACTGGGACGAGGGGGGGCTGAATGGGATCCTCCTGTTCCTGTGTAACAGACTCAAGGAGGGAGGGCTGAATGGGATCCTCCTGTTCCTGTGGAACAGACTCGAGGAGGAGCTGAATGGGATCCTCCTGGTGCTGTGTAACAGACACGTGGGCAGCTGAATGGGATCCTCCTGTTCCTGTGTAACAGACTCGAGGTGGGCTGAATGGGATCCTCCTGTTCCTGTGCAACAGACTCAAGGGGGGCTGAATGGGATCCTCCTGTTCCTGGGTAACAGACTCGTGGGCGGCTGAATGGGATCCTCCTGTTCCTGTGTAACAGAATCGAAGGGGGCTGAATGGGATCCTCCTGTTCCTGTGTAACAGACTCGAGGAGGAGCTGAATGGGATCCTCCTGTTCCTGTGTAACAGACCCGAGGTGGGCTGAATGGGATCCTCCTGTTCCTGTGTAACAGACTCGAGGGGGGCTGAATGGGCCACCTCCTGTTCCTGTGTAACAGACCCGAGGTGGGCTGAATGGGATCCTCCTGTTCCTGTGTAACAGACTCGAGGGGTGGCAGAATGGGATCCTCCTGTTCCTGGGTAACAGGCTCGAGGACGGCTGAATGGGATCCTCCTGTTCCTGTGTAACAGACTCAAGGAGGGAGGGCTGAATGGGATCCTCCTGTTCCTGTGGAACAGACTCGAGGAGGAGCTGAATGGGATCCTCCTGGTGCTGTGTAACAGACTCGTGGGCAGCTGAATGGGATCCTCCTGTTCCTGTGTAACAGACTCGAGGTGGGCTGAATGGGATCCTCCTGTTCCTGTGTAACAGACACGTGGGCAGCTGAATGGGATCCTCCTGTTCCTGTGTAACAGACTCGAGGTGGGCTGAATGGGATCCTCCTGTTCCTGTGCAACAGACTCAAGGGGGGCTGAATGGGATCCTCCTGTTCCTGGGTAACAGACTCGTGGGCGGCTGAATGGGATCCTCCTGTTCCTGTGTAACAGAATCGAAGGGGGCTGAATGGGATCCTCCTGTTCCTGTGTAACAGACTCGAGGAGGAGCTGAATGGGATCCTCCTGTTCCTGTGTAACAGACCCGAGGTGGGCTGAATGGGATCCTCCTGTTCCTGTGTAACAGACTCGAGGGGGGCTGAATGGGATCCTCCTGTTCCTGTGTAACAGACTCGAGGGGTGGCAGAATGGGATCCTCCTGTTCCTGGGTAACAGGCTCGAGGACGGCTGAATGGGATCCTCCTGTCCCTGTGTAGCGGACCCGAGGTGGGGGGGGGGGGGTGCTGAATGGGATCCTCCTGTTCCTGTGTAACAGACTCGAGGGGGGCTGAATGGGATCCTCCTGTTCCTGTGTAGCGTACCCGAGGTTGTGGGGGGGGGGGGGGGGTGCTGAATGGGATCCTCCTGTTCCTGTGTAACAGACTCGAGGGGGGCTGAATGGGATCCTCCTCTTCCTGTGTAACAGACTAGAGGGGGGGCTGAATGGGGTCCTCCTGTTCCTGTTCAACAGACTCGAGGGGGGGCTGAATGGGATTGTCCTGTTCCTGTTCAGCAGACTCGAGGGGGGCAGAATGGGATTCTTCTGTTCCTGTGTAACAGACTAGAGGGGGGGCTGAATGGGGTCCTCCTGTTCCTGTGTAACAGACTCGAGGAGGAGCTGAATGGGATCCTCCTGTTCCTGTGTAACAGACTCGAGGGGGGCTGAATGGGATCCTCCTGTTCCTGTGTAACAGACTTGTGGGGGCTGAATGGGATCTTCCTGTTCCTGTGTAACAGACTCGAGGGGGTGCTGAATGGGATCCTCCTATTCCTGTGTAACAGACTCGAGATGGGGCTGAATGGGCCTCCTCCTGTTCCTGTGTAACAGACTCGAGGAGGGCTGAATGGGATCCTCCTGTTCCTGTGTAACAGACTCGAGGGGGGCTGAATGGGATCCTCCTGTTCCTGTGTAACAGACTCAAGGTGGGCTGAATGGGATCCTCCTGTTCCTGTGTAACAGACTCAAGGAGGGAGGGCTGAATGGGATCCTCCTGTTCCTGTGTGACTGGGACGAGGGGGGGCTGAATGGGATCCTCCTGTTCCTGTGTAACAGACTCAAGGAGGGAGGGCTGAATGGGATCCTCCTGTTCCTGTGGAACAGACTCGAGGAGGAGCTGAATGGGATCCTCCTGGTGCTGTGTAACAGACACGTGGGCAGCTGAATGGGATCCTCCTGTTCCTGTGTAACAGACTCGAGGTGGGCTGAATGGGATCCTCCTGTTCCTGTGCAACAGACTCAAGGGGGGCTGAATGGGATCCTCCTGTTCCTGGGTAACAGACTCGTGGGCGGCTGAATGGGATCCTCCTGTTCCTGTGTAACAGAATCGAAGGGGGCTGAATGGGATCCTCCTGTTCCTGTGTAACAGACTCGAGGAGGAGCTGAATGGGATCCTCCTGTTCCTGTGTAACAGACCCGAGGTGGGCTGAATGGGATCCTCCTGTTCCTGTGTAACAGACTCGAGGGGGGCTGAATGGGCCACCTCCTGTTCCTGTGTAACAGACCCGAGGTGGGCTGAATGGGATCCTCCTGTTCCTGTGTAACAGACTCGAGGGGTGGCAGAATGGGATCCTCCTGTTCCTGGGTAACAGGCTCGAGGACGGCTGAATGGGATCCTCCTGTTCCTGTGTAACAGACTCAAGGAGGGAGGGCTGAATGGGATCCTCCTGTTCCTGTGGAACAGACTCGAGGAGGAGCTGAATGGGATCCTCCTGGTGCTGTGTAACAGACACGTGGGCAGCTGAATGGGATCCTCCTGTTCCTGTGTAACAGACTCGAGGTGGGCTGAATGGGATCCTCCTGTTCCTGTGCAACAGACTCAAGGGGGGCTGAATGGGATCCTCCTGTTCCTGGGTAACAGACTCGTGGGCGGCTGAATGGGATCCTCCTGTTCCTGTGTAACAGAATCGAAGGGGGCTGAATGGGATCCTCCTGTTCCTGTGTAACAGACTCGAGGAGGAGCTGAATGGGATCCTCCTGTTCCTGTGTAACAGACCCGAGGTGGGCTGAATGGGATCCTCCTGTTCCTGTGTAACAGACTCGAGGGGGGCTGAATGGGATCCTCCTGTTCCTGTGTAACAGACTCGAGGGGTGGCAGAATGGGATCCTCCTGTTCCTGGGTAACAGGCTCGAGGACGGCTGAATGGGATCCTCCTGTCCCTGTGTAGCGGACCCGAGGTGGGGGGGGGGGGGGTGCTGAATGGGATCCTCCTGTTCCTGTGTAACAGACTCGAGGGGGGCTGAATGGGATCCTCCTGTTCCTGTGTAGCGTACCCGAGGTTGTGGGGGGGGGGGGTGCTGAATGGGATCCTCCTGTTCCTGTGTAACAGACTCGAGGGGGGCTGAATGGGATCCTCCTCTTCCTGTGTAACAGACTAGAGGGGGGGCTGAATGGGGTCCTCC
The DNA here is from genome assembly GCF_036365525.1 of Heterodontus francisci. Classification (NCBI taxonomy): domain Eukaryota; kingdom Metazoa; phylum Chordata; class Chondrichthyes; order Heterodontiformes; family Heterodontidae; genus Heterodontus; species Heterodontus francisci. Next base: position 94,355 of record NW_027141076.1, read on the forward strand.
TGTTCCTGTTCAACAGACTCGAGGGGGGGCTGAATGGGATTGTCCTGTTCCTGTTCAGCAGACTCGAGGGGGGCAGAATGGGATTCTTCTGTTCCTGTGTAACAGACTAGAGGGGGGGCTGAATGGGGTCCTCCTGTTCCTGTGTAACAGACTCGAGGAGGAGCTGAATGGGATCCTCCTGTTCCTGTGTAACAGACTCGAGGGGGGCTGAATGGGATCCTCCTGTTCCTGTGTAACAGACTTGTGGGGGCTGAATGGGATCTTCCTGTTCCTGTGTAACAGACTCGAGGGGGTGCTGAATGGGATCCTCCTATTCCTGTGTAACAGACTCGAGATGGGGCTGAATGGGCCTCCTCCTGTTCCTGTGTAACAGACTCGAGGAGGGCTGAATGGGATCCTCCTGTTCCTGTGTAACAGACTCGAGGGGGGCTGAATGGGATCCTCCTGTTCCTGTGTAACAGACTCAAGGTGGGCTGAATGGGATCCTCCTGTTCCTGTGTAACAGACTCAAGGAGGGAGGGCTGAATGGGATCCTCCTGTTCCTGTGTGACTGGGACGAGGGGGGGCTGAATGGGATCCTCCTGTTCCTGTGTAACAGACTCAAGGAGGGAGGGCTGAATGGGATCCTCCTGTTCCTGTGGAACAGACTCGAGGAGGAGCTGAATGGGATCCTCCTGGTGCTGTGTAACAGACACGTGGGCAGCTGAATGGGATCCTCCTGTTCCTGTGTAACAGACTCGAGGTGGGCTGAATGGGATCCTCCTGTTCCTGTGCAACAGACTCAAGGGGGGCTGAATGGGATCCTCCTGTTCCTGGGTAACAGACTCGTGGGCGGCTGAATGGGATCCTCCTGTTCCTGTGTAACAGAATCGAAGGGGGCTGAATGGGATCCTCCTGTTCCTGTGTAACAGACTCGAGGAGGAGCTGAATGGGATCCTCCTGTTCCTGTGTAACAGACCCGAGGTGGGCTGAATGGGATCCTCCTGTTCCTGTGTAACAGACTCGAGGGGGGCTGAATGGGATCCTCCTGTTCCTGTGTAACAGACTCGAGGGGAGGCAGAATGGGATCCTCCTGTTCCTGGGTAACAGGCTCGAGGACGGCTGAATGGGATCCTCCTGTCCCTGTGTAGCGGACCCGAGGTGGGGGGGGGGGGGGGTGCTGAATGGGATCCTCCTGTTCCTGTGTAACAGACTCGAGGGGGGCTGAATGGGATCCTCCTGTTCCTGTGTAGCGTACCCGAGGTTGTGGGGGGGGGGGGGTGCTGAATGGGATCCTCCTGTTCCTGTGTAACAGACTCGAGGGGGGCTGAATGGGATCCTCCTCTTCCTGTGTAACAGACTAGAGGGGGGGCTGAATGGGGTCCTCCTGTTCCTGTTCAACAGACTCGAGGGGGGGCTGAATGGGATTGTCCTGTTCCTGTTCAGCAGACTCGAGGGGGGCAGAATGGGATTCTTCTGTTCCTGTGTAACAGACTAGAGGGGGGGCTGAATGGGGTCCTCCTGTTCCTGTGTAACAGACTCGAGGAGGAGCTGAATGGGATCCTCCTGTTCCTGTGTAACAGACTCGAGGAGGAGCTGAATGGGATCCTCCTGTTACTGTGTAACAGACTCGAGGGAGGCTGAATGGGCCACCTGCTGTTCCTGTGTAACAGACCCGAGGGGCGGCCGAATGGGATCCACCTGTTCCTGTGTAACAGTCTCAAGGTGGGCTTTATGGGATCCTACGGTTCCTATGCAACAGACTCAAGGGGGGTTGAATGGGATCCTCCTGTTCCTGTGTAACAAACTGTAAGGGGGCTGAATGGGATCCTCCTGTTCCTGTGTAACAGTCTCAAGGTGGGCTTTATGGGATCCTACGGTTCCTATGCAACAGACTCAAGGGGGGTTGAATGGGATCCTCCTGTTCCTGTGTAACAAACTGTAAGGGGGCTGAATGGGATCCTCCTCCTCCTGTGTAACAGAAATCGAGGGGGGCTGAATGGGATCCTCCTGTTCCTGTGTAACAGACTCAAGGAGGGAGGGCTGAATGGGATCCTCCTGTTCCTGTGGAACAGACTCAAGGAGGGAGGGCTGAATGGGATCCTCCTGTTCCTGTGGAACAGACTCGAGGAGGAGCTGAATGGGATCCTCCTGTTCCTGTGTAACAGACTCGAGGGGGCTGAATGGGATCCTCCTGTTCCTGTGGAACAGAACCGAGGGGGGCTGAATGGGATCCTCCTATTCCTGTGTAACAGACCCGAGGTGGGCTGAATGGGATCCTCCTGTTCCTGTGTAACAGACTCGAAGGGGGCTGAATGGCACACCTCCTGTTCCTGTGTAACAGACTCGGAGGGGGCTGAATGGGATCCTCCTGTTCCTTTGTAACAGAATCGAGGGGGGCTGAATGGGATCCTCCTGTTCCTTTGTAACAGAATCGAGGGGGGCTGAATGGGATCCTCCTGTTCCTGTGTAACAGACTCAAGGGGGGCTGAATGGGACTCCTCCTGTTCCTGTGTAACAGACCCGAGGCGGGTGGCAGAATGGGATCCTCCTGTTCCTGGGTAACAGGCTCGAGGGCGGCTGAATGGGGTCCTCCTGTTCCTGTGTAACAGACTCGAGGGGGGCTGAATGGGATCCTCCTGTTCCTGTGTAGCGGACCCGAGGTGGGGGGGGTGCTGAATGGGATCCTCCTGTTCTCGTGCAATAGGCTCGAGGGGGGCAGAATGGGCCTCCTTCTGTTCCTGTGTTACAGACCCGAGGTGGGGGGGGAGGTGAATGGGATCCTCCTGTTCCCGTGCAACAGACTCGAGGGCGGCTGAATGGGATCCTCCTGTTCCTGTGGAACTGACACGAGGGGGGCTGAATGGGATCCTCCTGTTCCTGTGGAACAGACTCGAGGGGGGCAGAATGGGATCCTCCTGTTCCAGTGTAACAGACTCAAGGAGGGAGGGCTGAATGGGATCCTCCTGTTCCTGTGTCACAGACTCGAGGGGGGCTGAATGGGATCCTCCTGTTCCTGTGTAGCGGACCCGAGGTGGGGGGGGGGTGCTGAATGGGATCCTCCTGTTCCTGTGTAACAGACTCAAAGGGGGCAGAATGGGATCCTCCTGTTCCTGTGTAACAGACTCGAGGGAGGAGCTGAATGGGATCCTCCTGTTCCTGTGCAACAGACTCGAGAGGGGACTGAATGGGACTCCTCCTGTTCCTGTGTAACAGACTCGAGGGAGGGCTGAATGGGAACCTCCTCTTCCTGTGTAACAGACTCGAGGGAGGAGCTGAATGGGATCCTCCTGTTCCTGTGTAGCGGACCCGAGGTGGGTGGGGGGGGTGCTGAATGGGATCCTCCTGTTCCTGTCTAACAGATTCGAGGGGGGCTGAATGGGATTCTCCTGTTCCTGTGTAACAGACTCGAGGGGCGGCCGAATGGGATCCTCCTGTTCCTGTGTAACAGACTCGAGGGGGACTGAATGGGATTCTCCTGTTCCTGTGTAACAGACTCGAGGGAGGGCTGAATGGGAATCTCCTCTGTTCCTGTGTAACAGACCCGAGGGGCGGCCGAATGGGATCCTCCTGTTCCTGTGTGACAGCCTCGAAGGGGGCTGAATGGGATCCTCCTGTTCCTGTGTAACAGACTGTAAGGGGGCTGAATGGGATCCTCCTGTTCCTGTGTAACAGACTCAAGGAGGGAGGGCTGAATGGGATCCTCCTGTTCCTGTGGAACAGACTCGAGGAGGAGCTGAATGGGATCCTCCTGTTCCTGTGTAACAGACTCGAGGGGGGCTGAATGGGATCCTCCTGTTCCTGTGTAACAGACTCGAGGGGGGGCTGAATGGGATCCTCCTCTTCCTGTGTAACAGAATCGAGGGGGGCTGAATGGGATCCTCCTATTCCTGTGTAACAGACTCGAGGGGGGAGCTGAATGGGCCACCTCCTGTTCCTGTGTAACAGACTCAAGGGGGGCTGAATGGGATCCTCCTGTTCCTGTGTAACAGACTCGATAAGGGGCTGAATGGGATCCTCCTGTTCCTGGGTAACAGGCTCGATGGGCTGAATGGGATCCTCCTGTTCCTGTGTCACAGAATCGAAGGGGGCTGAATGGGATCCTCCTGTTCCTGTGTCACAGAATCGAAGGGGGCTGAATGGGATCCTCCTGTTCCTGTGTAACAGACTCGAAGGGGGTTGAATGGGATCCTCTTGTTCCTGTGTGACTGGGACGAGGGGGGGCTGAATGGGCCACCTCCTGTTCCTGTGCAACAGACTCGAGGAGGGCTGAATGGGATTCTCCTGATCCTGTGTAACAGACTCGAGGAGGACTGAATGGGATTCTCCTGTTCCTGTGTAACAGACTCGAGGGAGGGCTGAATGGGAATCTCCTCTGTTCCTGTGTAACAGACTCGAGGAGGACTGAATGGGATTCTCCTGTTCCTGTGTAACAGACTCGAGGTAGGGCTGAATGGGAATCTCCTCTGTTCCTGTGTAACAGACCCGAGGGGCGGCCGAATGGGATCCAACTGTTCCTGTGTGACAGCCTCGAAGGGGGCTGAATGGGATCCTCCTGTTCCTGTGTAACAGACTCAAGGTGGGCTTTATGGGATCCTACGGTTCCTATGCAACAGACTCGAGGGGGGTTGAATGGGATCCTCCTGTTCCAGTGTGACTGGGACGAGGGGGGGCTGAATGAGCCTCCTCCTGTTCCTGTGTAACAAACTGTAAGGGGGCTGAATGGGATCCTCCTCCTCCTGTGTAACAGACTCGAGGGGGGCTGAATGGGATCCTCCTGTTCCTGTGTAACAGACTCAAGGAGGGAGGGCTGAATGGGATCCTCCTGTTCCTGTGTAACAGACTCAAGGGGGGCTGAATGGGCTCATCCTGTTCCTGTGTAACAGACTCGAGGGGGGCTGAATGGGATCCTCCTGTTCCTGTGTAACAGACTCAAGGAGGGAGGGCTGAATGGGATCCTCCTGTTCCTGTGGAACAGACTCAAGGAGGGAGGGCTGAATGGGATCCTCCTGTTCCTGTGGAACAGACTCGAGGAGGAGCTGAATGGGATCCTCCTGTTCCTGTGGAACAGACTCGAGGAGGAGCTGAATGGGATCCTCCGATTCCTGTGTAACAGACTCGAGGGGCGGCTGAATGGGATCCTCCTGTTCCTGTGGAACAGACTCGAGGAGGAGCTGAATGGGATCCTCCTGTTCCTGTGGAACAGACTCGAGGAGGAGCTGAATGGGATCCTCCGATTCCTGTGTAACAGACTCGAGGGGCGGCTGAATGGGATCCTCCTGTTCCTGTGTAACAGACTCGAGGGGGGCAGAATAGGATCCTCCTGTTCCTGTGTAACAGACTCGAGGGGGGGGCTGAATGGGATCCTCCTGTTCCTGTGTAACAGACTCGAGGAGGAGCTGAATGGGATCCTCCTGTTCCTGTGTAACAGACTCAAGGGGGGCTGAATGGGATTCTCCTGTTCCTGTGCAACAGACCCGAAGTGGGGGGGGGGCTGAATGGGATCCTCCTGTTCCTGTGTAACAGGCACGAGGGAGGAGCTGAATAGGCCACCTCCTGTTCCTGTGTAACAGACTCGATAAGGGGCTGAATGGGATCCTCCTGTTCCTGGGTAACAGGCTCGAGGGCGGCTGAATGGGATCCTCCTGTTCCTGGGTAACAGACCCGAGGGGGGGCAGAATGGGATCCTCCTATTCCTGTGTAAAAGACTCGAGGGGGGCAGAATAGGATCCTCCTGTTCCTGTGTAACAGACTCGAAGGGGGCTGAATGGGATCCTCCTGTTCCTGTGTAACAGACTCGAAGGGGGCTGAATGGGATCCTCCTGTTCCTGTGTAACAGACCCGAGGTGGGCTGAATGGGATCCTCCTGTTCCTGTGTAACAGACTTGTGGGGGCTGAATGGGATCTTCCTGTTCCTGTGTAACAGACTCGAGGAGGGCTGAATGGGATCCTCCTGTTCCTGTGTAACAGACTTGTGGGGGCTGAATGGGATCTTCCTGTTCCTGTGTAACAGACTCGAGGAGGGCTGAATGGGATCCTCCTGTTCCTGTGTAACAGACTTGTGGGGGCTGAATGGGATCTTCCTGTTCCTGTGTAACAGACTCGATAAGGGGCTGAATGGGATCCTCCTGTTCCTGGGTAACAGGCTCGATGGGCTGAATGGGATCCTCCTGTTCCTGTGTCACAGAATCGAAGGGGGCTGAATGGGATCCTCCTGTTCCTGTGTCACAGAATCGAAGGGGGCTGAATGGGATCCTCCTGTTCCTGTGTAACAGACTCGATAAGGGGCTGAATGGGATCCTCCTGTTCCTGGGTAACAGGCTCGATGGGCTGAATGGGATCCTCCTGTTCCTGTGTCACAGAATCGAAGGGGGCTGAATGGGATCCTCCTGTTCCTGTGTCACAGAATCGAAGGGGGCTGAATGGGATCCTCCTGTTCCTGTGTAACAGACTCGAAGGGGGTTGAATGGGATCCTCTTGTTCCTGTGTGACTGGGACGAGGGGGGGCTGAATGGGCCACCTCCTGTTCCTGTGCAACAGACTCGAGGAGGGCTGAATGGGATTCTCCTGATCCTGTGTAACAGACTCGAGGAGGACTGAATGGGATTCTCCTGTTCCTGTGTAACAGACTCGAGGGAGGGCTGAATGGGAATCTCCTCTGTTCCTGTGTAACAGACTCGAGGAGGACTGAATGGGATTCTCCTGTTCCTGTGTAACAGACTCGAGGTAGGGCTGAATGGGAATCTCCTCTGTTCCTGTGTAACAGACCCGAGGGGCGGCCGAATGGGATCCAACTGTTCCTGTGTGACAGCCTCGAAGGGGGCTGAATGGGATCCTCCTGTTCCTGTGTAACAGACTCAAGGTGGGCTTTATGGGATCCTACGGTTCCTATGCAACAGACTCGAGGGGGGTTGAATGGGATCCTCCTGTTCCAGTGTGACTGGGACGAGGGGGGGCTGAATGAGCCTCCTCCTGTTCCTGTGTAACAAACTGTAAGGGGGCTGAATGGGATCCTCCTCCTCCTGTGTAACAGACTCGAGGGGGGCTGAATGGGATCCTCCTGTTCCTGTGTAACAGACTCAAGGAGGGAGGGCTGAATGGGATCCTCCTGTTCCTGTGTAACAGACTCAAGGGGGGCTGAATGGGCTCATCCTGTTCCTGTGTAACAGACTCGAGGGGGGCTGAATGGGATCCTCCTGTTCCTGTGTAACAGACTCAAGGAGGGAGGGCTGAATGGGATCCTCCTGTTCCTGTGGAACAGACTCAAGGAGGGAGGGCTGAATGGGATCCTCCTGTTCCTGTGGAACAGACTCGAGGAGGAGCTGAATGGGATCCTCCTGTTCCTGTGGAACAGACTCGAGGAGGAGCTGAATGGGATCCTCCGATTCCTGTGTAACAGACTCGAGGGGCGGCTGAATGGGATCCTCCTGTTCCTGTGGAACAGACTCGAGGAGGAGCTGAATGGGATCCTCCTGTTCCTGTGGAACAGACTCGAGGAGGAGCTGAATGGGATCCTCCGATTCCTGTGTAACAGACTCGAGGGGCGGCTGAATGGGATCCTCCTGTTCCTGTGTAACAGACTCGAGGGGGGCAGAATAGGATCCTCCTGTTCCTGTGTAACAGACTCGAGGGGGGGGCTGAATGGGATCCTCCTGTTCCTGTGTAACAGACTCGAGGAGGAGCTGAATGGGATCCTCCTGTTCCTGTGTAACAGACTCAAGGGGGGCTGAATGGGATTCTCCTGTTCCTGTGCAACAGACCCGAAGTGGGGGGGGGGCTGAATGGGATCCTCCTGTTCCTGTGTAACAGGCACGAGGGAGGAGCTGAATAGGCCACCTCCTGTTCCTGTGTAACAGACTCGATAAGGGGCTGAATGGGATCCTCCTGTTCCTGGGTAACAGGCTCGAGGGCGGCTGAATGGGATCCTCCTGTTCCTGGGTAACAGACCCGAGGGGGGGCAGAATGGGATCCTCCTATTCCTGTGTAAAAGACTCGAGGGGGGCAGAATAGGATCCTCCTGTTCCTGTGTAACAGACTCGAAGGGGGCTGAATGGGATCCTCCTGTTCCTGTGTAACAGACTCGAAGGGGGCTGAATGGGATCCTCCTGTTCCTGTGTAACAGACTCGAAGGGGGCTGAATGGGATCCTCCTGTTCCTGTGTAACAGACTCGAAGGGGGCTGAATGGGATCCTCCTGTTCCTGTGTAACAGACCCGAGGTGGGCTGAATGGGATCCTCCTGTTCCTGTGTAACAGACTTGTGGGGGCTGAATGGGATCTTCCTGTTCCTGTGTAACAGACTCGAGGAGGGCTGAATGGGATCCTCCTGTTCCTGTGTAACAGACTTGTGGGGGCTGAATGGGATCTTCCTGTTCCTGTGTAACAGACTCGAGGAGGGCTGAATGGGATCCTCCTGTTCCTGTGTAACAGACTTGTGGGGGCTGAATGGGATCTTCCTGTTCCTGTGTAACAGACTCGAGGAGGGCTGAATGGGATCCTCCTGTTCCTATGTAACAGACTCAAGGTTGGCTTTATGGGATTCTACGGTTCCTATGCAACAGACTCGAGGGGGGTTGAATGGGATCCTTCTGTTCCAGTGTGACTGGGACGAGGGGGGGCTGAATGAGCCTCCTCCTGTTCTGTGTAACAAACTGTAAGGGGGCTGAATGGGATCCTCCTGTTCCTGTGTAACAGACTCAAGGAGGGAGGGCTGAATGGGATCCTCCTGTTCCTGTGGAACAGACTCGAGGAGGAGCTGAATGGGATCCTCCTGTTCCTGTGTAACAGACTCGAGGGGAGCTGAATGGGATCCTCCTGTTCCTTTGTAACAGAAATCGAGGGGGGCTGAATGGGATCCTCCTGTTCCTTTGTAACAGAATCGAGGGGGGCTGAATGGGATCCTCCTGTTCCTGTGTAACAGACTCGAGGGGGGCTGAATGGGATCCTCCTGTTCCTGTGTAACAGACTCGAGGGGGGGCTGAATGGGATCCTCCTGTTCCTGTGTAAAAGACTCGAGGGGGTCTGAATGGGATCCTCCTATTCCTGTGTAACAGACTCGAGGGGCGGCTGAATGGGATCCTCCTATTCCTGTGTAAAAGACTCGAGGGGGTCTGAATGGGATCCTCCTATTCCTGTGTAATAGACTCGAGGGGGGCAGAATAGGATCCTCCTGTTCAACAGACTCGAGGGGCGGCTGAATGGGATCCTCCTGTTCCTGTGTAACAGACTCGAGGGGGGCTGAATGGGATCCTCCTGTTCCTGTGTAACAGACTCGAAGGGGGCTGAATGGGATCCTCCTGTTCCTGTGTAACAGACTCGATAAGGGGCTGAATGGGATCCTCCTGTTCCTGTGTCACAGAATCGAGGGGGGCTGAATGGGATCCTCCTGTTCCTGGGTAACAGACTCGTGGGCGGCTGAATGCGATCCTCCTGTTCCTGTGTAACAGACTCAAGGTGGGCTTTATGGGATCCTACGGTTCCTCTGCAACAGACTCGTGGGGGGCTGAATGGGATCCTCCTGTTCCTGTGTAACAGACTCAAGGAGGGAGGGCTGAATGGGATCCTCCTGTTCCTGTGGAACAGACTCGAGGAGGAGCTGAATGGGATCCTCCTGTTCCTGTGTAACAGACTCAAGGGGGGCTGAATGGGATTCTCTTGTTCCTGTGTAACAGACTCAAGGGGGGCTGAATGGGATCCTCCTGTTCCTGGGTAACAGGCTCGAGGGGAGCTGAATGGGATCCTCTTGTTCCTGTGTAACAGACTCGAAGGGGGCTGAATGGGATCCTCTTGTTCCTGTGTCACAGAATCGAGGGGGGCTGAATGGGATCCTCCTGTTCCTGGGTAACAGACTCAAGGGGGGCTGAATGGGATTCTCCTGTTCCTGTGCAACAGACCCGAAGTGGGGGGGGGCTGAATGGGATCCTCCTGTTCCTGTGTAACAGGCACGAGGGAGGAGCTGAATAGGCCACCTCCTGTTCCTGTGTAACAGACTCGATAAGGGGCTGAATGGGATCCTCCTGTTCCTGGGTAACAGGCTCGAGGGCGGCTGAATGGGATCCTCCTGTTCCTGGGTAACAGACTCGTGGGCGGCTGAATGGGATCCTCCTGTTCCTGGGTAACAGACTCGTGGGCGGCTGAATGGGATCCTCCTGTTCCTGGGTAACAGACTCGAGGGGGGGCAGAATGGGATCCTCCTATTCCTGTGTAACAGACCCGAGGGGGGGCAGAATGGGATCCTCCTATTCCTGTGTAAAAGACTCGAGGGGGTCTGAATGGGATCCTCCTATTCCTGTGTAAAAGACTCGAGGGGGTCTGAATAGGATCCTCCTGTTCCTGTGTAACAGACTCGAAGGGGGCTGAATGGGATCCTCCTGTTCCTGTGTAACAGACTCGAGGGGGGCAGAATAGGATCCTCCTGTTCCTGTGTAACAGACTCGAGGAGGAGCTGAATGGGATCCTCCTGTTCCTGTGTAACAGACTCGAGGGGGGCTGAATGGGATCCTCCTGTTCCTGTGTAACTGACTCGAAGGGGGCTGAATGGGATCCTCCTGTTCCTGTGTAACAGACTCGATAAGGGGCTGAATGGGATCCTCCTGTTCCTGGGTAACAGGCTCGAGGGCGGCTGAATGGGATCCTCCTGTTCCTGTGTCACAGAATCGAGGGGGGCTGAATGGGATCCTCCTGTTCCTGGGTAACAGACTCGTGGGCGGCTGAATAGGATCCTCCTGTTCCTGTGTAACAGACTCGAGGGGGGCTGAATGGGATCCTCCTGTTCCTGTGTAACAGAATCGAAGGGGGCTGAATGGGATCCTCCTGTTCCTGTGTAACAGACTCGAGGAGGAGCTGAATGGGATCCTCCTGTTCCTGTGTAACAGACTCGAGGGGGGCTGAATGGGCCACCTCCTGTTCCTGTGTGACAGCCTCGAAGGGGGCTGAATGGGATCCTCCTGTTCCTGTGTAACAGACTCGAAGGGGGTTGAATGGGATCCTCTTGTCCCTGTGTAACAGACTCGAAGGGGGCTGAATGGGATCCTCCTGTTCCAGTGTGACTGGGACGAGGGGGGGCTGAATGGGATCCTCCTGTTCCTGTGTAACAAACTGTAAGGGGGCTGAATGGGATCCACCTCCTCCTGTGTAACAGACTCGAGGGGGGCTGAATGGGATCCTCCTGTTCCTGTGTAACAGACTCAAGGAGGGAGGGCTGAATGGGATCCTCCTGTTCCTGTGGAACAGACTCGAGGAGGAGCTGAATGGGATCCTCCTGTTCCTGTGTAACAGACTCGAGGGGGGCTGAATGGGATCCTCCTGTTCCTTTGTAACAGAATCGAGGGGGGCTGAATGGGATCCTCCTGTTCCTGTGTAACAGACTCGAGGGGCGGCTGAATGGGATCCTCCTGTTCCTGTGTAACAGACTCGAGAGGGGGCAGAACGGGATCCTCCTGTTCCTGTGTAGCAGACTCGAGGGGTGGCTGAATGGGATCCTCCTGTTCCTGTGTAACAGACTCCAGGGGGGCAGAATAGGATCCTCCTGTTCAACAGACTCGAGGGGCGGCTGAATGGGATCCTCCTGTTCCTGTGTAACAGACTCGAGGGGCGGCTGAATAGGATCCTCCTGTTCCTGTGTAACAGACTCGATAAGGGGCTGAATGGGATCCTCCTGTTCCTGGGTAACAGGCTCGAGGGCGGCTGAATGGGATCCTCCTGTTCCTGGGTAACAGAGTCGATAAGGGGCTGAATGGGATCCTCCTGTTCCTGGGTAACAGGCTCGATAAGGGGCTGAATGGGATCCTCCTGTTCCTGGGTAACAGAGTCGATAAGGGGCTGAATGGGATCCTCCTGTTCCTGGGTAACAGGCTCGAGGGCGGCTGAATGGGATCCTCCTGTTCCTGGGTAACAGAGTCGATAAGGGGCTGAATGGGATCCTCCTGTTCCTGGGTAACAGGCTCGATAAGGGGCTGAATGGGATCCTCCTGTTCCTGGGTAACAGAGTCGATAAGGGGCTGAATGGGATCCTCCTGTTCCTGGGTAACAGGCTCGAGGGCGGCTGAATGGGATCCTCCTGTTCCTGTGTCACAGAATCGAGGGGGGCTGAATGGGATCCTCCTGTTCCTGGGTAACAGACTCGTGGGCGGCTGAATGGGATCCTCCTGTTCCTGTGTAACAGACTCGATGGGGGCTGAATGGGATCCTCCTGTTCCTGGGTAACAGGCTCGAGGGCGGCTGAATGGGATCCTCATGTTCCTGGGTAACAGGCTCGAGGGCGGCTGAATGGGATCCTCCTGTTCCTGTGTCACAGAATCGAGGGGGGCTGAATGGGATCCTCCTGTTCCTGGGTAACAGACTCGTGGGCGGCTGAATGGGATCCTCCTGTTCCTGTGTAACAGAATCGATGGGGGCTGAATGGGATCCTCCTGTTCCTGTGTAACAGACTCGAGGAGGAGCTGAATGGGATCCTCCTGTTCCTGTGTAACAGACCCGAGGTGGGCTGAATGGGCCACCTCCTGTTCCTGTGTAACAGACTCGAGGGTCGGCTGAATGGGATCCTCCTGTTCCTGGGTAACAGGCTCGAGGGCGGCTGAATGGGATCCTCCTGTTCCTGGGTAACAGAGTCGATAAGGGGCTGAATGGGATCCTCCTGTTCCTGGGTAACAGGCTCGATAAGGGGCTGAATGGGATCCTCCTGTTCCTGGGTAACAGAGTCGATAAGGGGCTGAATGGGATCCTCCTGTTCCTGGGTAACAGGCTCGAGGGCGGCTGAATGGGATCCTCATGTTCCTGTGTCACAGAATCGAGGGGGGCTGAATGGGATCCTCCTGTTCCTGGGTAACAGACTCGTGGGCGGCTGAATGGGATCCTCCTGTTCCTGTGTAACAGAATCGATGGGGGCTGAATGGGATCCTCCTGTTCCTGTGTAACAGACTCGAGGGGGACTGAATGGGATCCTCCTGTTCCTGGGTAACAGGCTCGAGGGCGGCTGAATGGGATCCTCATGTTCCTGGGTAACAGGCTCGAGGGCGGCTGAATGGGATCCTCCTGTTCCTGTGTCACAGAATCGAGGGGGGCTGAATGGGATCCTCCTGTTCCTGGGTAACAGACTCGTGGGCGGCTGAATGGGATCCTCCTGTTCCTGTGTAACAGAATCGATGGGGGCTGAATGGGATCCTCCTGTTCCTGTGTAACAGACTCGAGGAGGAGCTGAATGGGATCCTCCTGTTCCTGTGTAACAGACCCGAGGTGGGCTGAATGGGCCACCTCCTGTTCCTGTGTAACAGACTCGAGGGTCGGCTGAATGGGATCCTCCTGTTCCTGTGTGACAGCCTCGAAGGGGGCTGAATGGGATCCTCCTGTTCCTGTGTAACAGACTCAAGGTGGGCTGAATGGGATCCTCCTGTTCCTTTGTAACAGAATCGAGGGGGGCTGAATGGGATCCTCCTGTTCCTGTGTAACAGACTCAAGGTGGGCTGAATGGGATCCTCCTGTTCCTTTGTAACAGAATCGAGGGGGTCTGAATGGGATCCTCCTGTTCCTTTGTAACAGAATCGAGGGGGGCTGAATGGGATCCTCCTGTTCCTGTGTAACAGACTCAAGGTGGGCTGAATGGGATCCTCCTGTTCCTTTGTAACAGAATCGAGGGGGTCTGAATGGGCCACCTCCTGTTCCTTTGTAACAGAATCGAGGGGGTCTGAATGGGATCCTCCTGTTCCTGTGTGACAGCCTCGAAGGGGGCTGAATGGGATCCTCCTGTTCCTGTGTAACAGACTCGGAGGGGGCTGAATGGGATCCTCCTGTTCCTTTGTAACAGAATCGAGGGGGGCTGAATGGGATCCTCCTGTTCCTTTGTAACAGAATCGAGGGGGACTGAATGGGATCCTCCTGTTCCTGTGTAACAGACCCGAGGTTGTGGGGGGAGCTGAATGGGATCCTCCTGTTCCTGCGCAACAGACTCAAGGGGGGCTGAATGGGATCCTCCTGTTCCTGTGCAACAGACTCAAGGGGGGCTGAATGGGATCCTCATGTTCCTGTGTAACAGACTCAAGGGGGGCTGAATGGGATCCTCCTGTTCCTGTGTAACAGACCCGAGGTTGTGGGGGGAGCTGAATGGGATCCTCCTGTTCCTGCGCAACAGACTCAAGGGGGGCTGAATGGGATCCTCCTGTTCCTGTGCAACAGACTCAAGGGGGGCTGAATGGGATCCTCATGTTCCTGTGTAACAGACTCAAGGGGGGCTGAATGGGATCCTCCTGTTCCTGTACAACAGACCCGAAGTGGGGGGGGGGGGGTGCTGAATGGGATCCTTCTGTTCCTGTGCAACAGACTCGAGGGGTGCTGAATGGGAACCTCCTGTTCCTGTGCAACAGACTCAAGGGGGGCTGAATGGGATCCTCCTGTTCCTGTACAACAGACCCGAAGTGGGGGGGGGGGGGGGGGTGCTGAATGGGATCCTTCTGTTCCTGTGTAACAGACTCGAGTGGGGCTGAATGGGATCCTCCTGTTCCTGTGCAACAGACCCGAGGGGGGCTGGATGGGATCCTCCTGTTCCTGTGTTACATACTCGAGGGGGGCATTATGGGATCCTCCTGTTCCTGTGTAACAGACTGGAGGGCAGGCTGGATGGGCCTCCTCTTGTTCCTGTGTAACAGACTCAAGGTGGGCTTTATGGTATCCTACGGTTCCTATACAACAGACCCGAGGGGGGTTGAATGGGATCCTCCTGTTCCTGTGTAACAGACCCGATGGGGGGCTGAATGGGCCTCCTCCTGTTCCTGTGCAACAGACTCGAGGGGAGGCTGAATGGGCCTCCTCCTGTTCCTGTGTAACAGACTCGATGGGGGGCTGAATGGGCCTCCTCCTGTTCCTGTGTAACAGACTCGAGGGGAGGCTGAATGGGCCTCCTCCTGTTCCTGTGTAACAGACTCGAGGGGAGGCTGAATGGGCCTCCTCCTGTTCCTGTGTCACAGACTCGAGGGGGCGCTGAATGTGCCTCCTCCTGTTCCTGTGTAACAGTCTCGAAGCGTGGGAGCTGAATGGGATCCTCATATTCCTGTGTAACAGACTCGAGGCGGGCTGAATAGGATCCACCTGTTACTGTCTAACAGACCCGAGGTTGCGGGGGGGAGCTGAATGGGATCCTCCTGTTCCTGTGTAACAGACTCGAGTGGGGCTGAATGGGATCCTCCTGTTCCTGTGCAACAGACTCGAGTGGAGCTGAATGAGATCCTCCTGTTCCTGTTTGACAGACTCAAGGGGGGCTGAATGGGCCTCATCCTATTCTTGTCTAACAGGATTGAGGGGGGCTGAATGGGATCCTCCTGTTCCTGTGTAACAGACTCGAAGCGTGGGAGCTGAATGGGATCCTCCTATTCCTGTGTCACAGACTCGAGGGGAGGCTGAATGGGATCCTCCTGTTCCGATGCAACAGACTCGAAGGGAGGCTGGATGGGCCTCCTCCTGTTCCCGTAGAACAGACTCGAGGGGTGCTGAATGGGATTCTCCTGTTCCTGTGAAACGGACTCGAGGGGGGGCTGAATGGGATCCTCCTGTTCCTGTTCAAACGACTCGAGGCGGGGGCTGAATGGGCTCATCCTGTTTCTGTGTAACAGACTCGAGGGGGGGCTGAATGGGCACATCATGTTCCTGTGGAGCACACTCGAGGGGGGGCTGAATGGGCCTCCTCCTGTTTCTGTGTAACAGACTCGAGGGGGGTTGAATGGGATCCTCCTTTTCCAGTGTAACTGGCACGAGGGGGAGCTGAATGAGCCTCCTCCTGCTCCTGTGTAACAGACTGTAAGGGGGCTGAATGGGATCCTCCTGTTTCTGTGCAACAGACTCGAGGGGAGGCTGAATGAGCCTCCTCCTGTTCCTGTGTAACAGACCCGAGGGGGGTGGCAGAATGGGATCCTCCTGTTCCTGTGTAACAGACTCGAGGGGCGGCTGAATGGGATCCTACTGTTCCAGTGGAACAGGCTCGAAGGGGGCTGAATGGGATCCTCCTGTTCCTGTGTAACAGACTCAAGGTGGGCTTTATGGGATCCTACGGTTCCTATGCAACAGACCCGAGGGGGGCTGAATGAGCCTCCTCCTGTTCCTGTGTAACAGACTGAAAGGGGGCTGAATGGGATCCACCTCCTCCTGTGTAACAGACTCGAGGGGGGCTGAATGGGATCCACCTCCTCCTGTGTAACAGACTCGAGGGGGGCTGAATGGGATCCTCCTGTTCCCGTGTAACAGACTCAAGGAGGGAGGGCTGAATGGGATCCTCCTGTTCCTGTGGAACAGACTCAAGGGGGGCTGAATGGGCTCATCCTGTTCCTGTGTAACAGACTCGAGGGGGGGCTGAATGGGCCTCCTCCTGTACCCGTGTAACGGACTCGAAGGGTGCTGAACGGGATTCTCCTGTTCCTGTGTAACAGACTCGAGGGGGTGCTGAATGGGCTCATCCTGTTCCTGTGTAACAGACTCGAGGGGGGGCTGAATGGGCTCATCCTGTTCCTGTGTAACAGACTCGAGGGGGGGCTGAATGGGCCTCCTCCTGTTCCTGTGTAACAGACTCGAGGGGGGGCTGAATGGGCTCATCCTGTTCCTGTGTAACAGACTCGAGGGGGGGCTGAATGGGCCTCCTCCTGTTCCTGTGTAACAGACTCGAAGGGGGGCTGAATGGGCTCATCCTGTTCCTGTGTAACAGACTCGAGGGGGGGCTGAATGGGCCTCCTCCTGTTCCTGTGTAACAGACTCGAGGGGGGGCTGAATGGGCTCATCCTGTTCCTGTTTAACAGACTCGAGGGGGGGCTGAATGGGCCTCCTCCTGTTCCTGTGTAACAGACTCGATGGGGGGCTGAATGGGCCTCCTCCTGTTCCTGTCTAACAGACTCGAGGGGGGGCTGAATGGGCCTCCTCCTGTTCCTGTGTAACAGACTCGAAGGGGGGCTGAATGGGCCTCCTCCTGTTCCTGTTTAACAGACTCGAGGGGGGGCTGAATGGGCCTCCTCCTGTTCCTGTGTAACAGACTCGATGGGGGGCTGAATGGGCCTCCTCCTGTTCCTGTCTAACAGACTCGAGGGGGGGCTGAATGGGCCTCCTCCTGTTCCTGTGTAACAGACTCGAAGGGGGGCTGAATGGGCCTCCTCCTGTTCCTGTGTAACAGACTCGAAGCGTGGGAGCTGAATGGGATCCTCCTATTGCTGTGTCACAGACTCGAGGGGAGGCTGAATGGGATCCTCGTGTTCCTGTGTCACAGACTCGAGGGGAGGCTGAATGGGATCCTCATGTTCCTGTGTAACAGACTCGAGGGGGGCTAAATGGGATCCTCCTGTTCCTGTGTAACAGACTCGAGGCGGGCTGAATAGGATCCTCCTGTTCCTGTGTAACAGACTCGAGGGGGGCTGAATGCGCCTCCACCTGTTCCTGTCTAACAGACCCGAGATTGTGGGGGGAGCTGAATGGGATCCTTCTGTTCCTGTGTAACAGACTTGAGGCGGGCTGAATGCGCCTCCACCTGTTCCTGTCTAACAGACCCGAGATTGTGGGGGGAGCTGAATGGGATCCTTCTGTTCCTGCGCAACAGACTCAAGGGGGGCTGAATGGGATCCTCCTGTTCCTGTGTAACAGACTTGAGGCGGGCTGAATGCGCCTCCACCTGTTCCTGTCTAACAGACCCGAGATTGTGGGGGGAGCTGAATGGGATCCTTCTGTTCCTGCGCAACAGACTCAAGGGGGGCTGAATGGGAACCTCCTGTTCCTGTGCAACAGACTCAAGGGGGGCTGAATGGGATCCTCCTGTTCCTGTGTAACAGACTCGAGGGGGGCTGAATGGGATCCTCCTGTTCCTGTGCAACAGACTCAAGGGGGGCTGAATGGGATCCTCATGTTCCTGTGCAACAGACTCAAGGGGGGCTGAATGGGATCCTCATGTTCCTGTGCAACAGACTCGAGGGGTGCTGAATGGGAACCTCCTGTTCCTGTGCAACAGACTCAAGGGGGGCTGAATGGGATCCTCCTGTTCCTGTGTAACAGACTCGAGGCGGGCTGAATAGGATCCTCCTGTTCCTGTGTAACAGACTCGAGGGGGGCTGAATGCGCCTCCACCTGTTCCTGTCTAACAGACCCGAGATTGTGGGGGGAGCTGAATGGGATCCTTCTGTTCCTGTGTAACAGACTTGAGGCGGGCTGAATGCGCCTCCACCTGTTCCTGTCTAACAGACCCGAGATTGTGGGGGGAGCTGAATGGGATCCTTCTGTTCCTGCGCAACAGACTCAAGGGGGGCTGAATGGGAACCTCCTGTTCCTGTGTAACAGACTCGAGGGGGGCTGAATGGGATCCTCCTGTTCCTGTGCAACAGACTCAAGGGGGGCTGAATGGGATCCTCATGTTCCTGTGCAACAGACTCAAGGGGGGCTGAATGGGATCCTCATGTTCCTGTGCAACAGACTCGAGGGGTGCTGAATGGGAACCTCCTGTTCCTGTGCAACAGACTCAAGGGGGGCTGAATGGGATCCTCCTGTTCCTGTGTAACAGACTCGAGGCGGGCTGAATAGGATCCTCCTGTTCCTGTGTAACAGACTCGAGGGGGGCTGAATGCGCCTCCACCTGTTCCTGTCTAACAGACCCGAGATTGTGGGGGGAGCTGAATGGGATCCTTCTGTTCCTGTGTAACAGACTTGAGGCGGGCTGAATGCGCCTCCACCTGTTCCTGTCTAACAGACCCGAGATTGTGGGGGGAGCTGAATGGGATCCTTCTGTTCCTGCGCAACAGACTCAAGGGGGGCTGAATGGGATCCTCCTGTTCCTGTGTAACAGACTTGAGGCGGGCTGAATGCGCCTCCACCTGTTCCTGTCTAACAGACCCGAGATTGTGGGGGGAGCTGAATGGGATCCTTCTGTTCCTGCGCAACAGACTCAAGGGGGGCTGAATGGGAACCTCCTGTTCCTGTGCAACAGACTCAAGGGGGGCTGAATGGGATCCTCCTGTTCCTGTGTAACAGACTCGAGGGGGGCTGAATGGGATCCTCCTGTTCCTGTGCAACAGACTCAAGGGGGGCTGAATGGGATCCTCATGTTCCTGTGCAACAGACTCAAGGGGGGCTGAATGGGATCCTCATGTTCCTGTGCAACAGACTCGAGGGGTGCTGAATGGGAACCTCCTGTTCCTGTGCAACAGACTCAAGGGGGGCTGAATGGGAACCTCCTGTTCCTGTGCAACAGACTCAAGGGGGGCTGAATGGGATCCTCCTGTTCCTGTGTAACAGACTGGAGGGCAGGCTGGATGGGCCTCCTCCTGTTGCCGTGTAACGGACTCGAAGGGTGCTGAACGGGATTCTCCTGTTCCTGTGTAACAGACTCGAGGGGGGGCTGGATGGGCCTCCTCCTGTTGCCGTGTAACGGACTCGAAGGGTGCTGAACGGGATTCTCCTGTTCCTGTGTAACAGACTCGAGGGGGCGCTGAATGGGCTCATCCTGTTCCTGTGTAACAGACTCGAGGGGGGGCTGAATGGGCCTCCTCCTGTTCCTGTGTAACAGACTCGAGGGGAGGCTGAATGGGCCTCCTCCTGTTCCTGTGTAACAGACTCGAGGGGGCGCTGAATGGGATCCTCCTGTTCCTGTGTAACAGACTCGAGGGGGCTGAATGGGATCCTCCTGTTCCTGTGTAACAGACTCGAGGGGAGGCTGAATGGGCCTCCTCCTGTTCCTGTGTAACAGACTCGAGGGGGCTGAATGGGATCCTCCTGTTCCTGTGTAACAGACTCGAGGGGAGGCTGAATGGGCCTCCTCCTGTTCCTGTGTCACAGACTCGAGGGGGTGCTGAATGTGCCTCCTCCTGTTCCTGTGTAACAGACTCGAAGCGTGGGAGCTGAATGGGATCCTCATATTCCTGTGTCACAGACTCGAGGGGAGGCTGAATGGGATCCTCATGTTCCTGTGTAACAGACTCGAGGGGGCTGAATGGGATCCTCCTGTTCCTGTGTAACAGACTCGAGGGGAGGCTGAATGGGCCTCCTCCTGTTCCTGTGTAACAGACTCGAGGGGGGCTGAATGGGCCACATCCTATTCCTGTGTAACAGACTCGAGGGGCGGCTGAATGGGATCCTCCTGTTCCAGTGGAACAGGCTCGAAGGGGGCTGAATGGGATCCTCTTGTTCCTGTGTAACAGACTCGAAGGGGGCTGAATGGGATCCTCCTGTTCCTGTGTAACAGACTCAAGGTGGGGTTTATGGTATCCTACGGTTCCTATGCAACAGACCCGAGGGGGGTTGAATGGGATCCTCCTGTTCCTGTGTAACAGACTCGAGGGGGGGCTGAATGGGCTCATCCTGTTCCTGTGTAACAGACTCGAGGGGGTGCTGAATGGGCCTCCTCCTGTTCCTGTGTAACAGACTCGAAGGGGGACTGAATGGGCTCATCCTGTTCCTGTGTAACAGACTCGAGGGGGGCTGAATGGGATCCTCCTGTTCCTGTGCAACAGACTCAAGGGGGGCTGAATGGGATCCTCATGTTCCTGTGCAACAGACTCGAGGGGTGCTGAATGGGATCCTCCTGTTCCTGTGTAACAGACTCGAGGGGGGGCTGAATGGGCTCATCCTGTTCCTGTGTAACAGACTCGATGAGGGTCTGAATGGGCCTCCTCCTGTTCCTGTGTAACAGACTCGAGGGGGAGCTGAATGGGCCTCCTCCTGTTCCTGTGTAACAGACTCGATGGGGGTCTGAATGGGCCTCCTCCTGTTCCTGTCTAACAGACTCGAGGGGGGCTGAATGGGATCCTCCTGTTCCTGTGTAACAGACTCGAGGGGGGCTGAATGGGATCCTCCTGTTCCTGTGTAACTGACTCGAGGGGGGCTGAATGGGATCCTCCTGTTCCTGTGTAACAGACTCGAGGGGGGCTGAATGGGATCCTCCTGTTCCTGTGTCACAGACTCGAAGGGGGGCTGAATATGCCTCCTCCTGTTCCTGTGTAACAGACTCGAGGGGGTGCTGAATGGGCCTCCTCCTGTTCCTGTGTAACAGACTCGAAGCGTGGGAGCTGAATGGGATCCTCCTATTCCTGTGTCACAGACTCGAGGGGAGGCTGAATGGGATCCTCGTGTTCCTGTGTAACAGACTCGAGGGGGGCTGAATGGGCCACCTCCTGTTCCTGTGTAACAGACTCGAGGGGGGCTGAATGGGATCCTCCTGTTCCTGTGTAACAGACTCGAGGGGGGCTGAATGGGATACTCCTGTTCCTGTGTAACAGACTCGAGGGGGGCTGAATGGGATCCTCCTGTTCCTGTGCAACAGACTCGAGGCGGGCTGAATGCGCCTCCACCTGTTCCTGTCTAACAGACCCGAGTTTGTGGGGGGAGCTGAATGGGATCCTCCTGTTCCTGCGCAACAGACTCAAGGGGGGCTGAATGGGATCCTCCTGTTCCTGTGTAACAGACTCGAGTGGGGCTGAATGGGATCCTCCTGTTCCTGTGCAACAGACTCAAGGGGGGCTGAATGGGATCTTCCTCTTCCTGTGTAACAAACTCGAGGGGGGGCTGAATGGGCTCATCCTGTTCCTGTGTAACAGACTCGAGGGGGGGCTGAATGGGCCTCCTCCTGTTCCTGTGTAACAGACTCGATGGGGGTCTGAATGGGCCTCCTCCTGTTCCTGTCTAACAGACGCGAGGGGGGGCTGAATGGGCCTCCTCCTGTTCCTGTGTAACAGACTCGATGGGGGTCTGAATGGGATCCACCTCCTCCTGTGTAACAGACTCGAGGGGGGCTGAATGGGATCCTCCTGTTCCCGTGTAACAGACTCAAGGAGGGAGGGCTGAATGGGATCCTCCTGTTCCTGTGGAACAGACTCAAGGGGAGCTGAATGGGATCCTCATATTCCTGTGTCACAGACTCGAGGGGAGGCTGAATGGGATCCTCATATTCCTGTGTAACAGACTCGAGGGGGGCTGAATGGGATCCTCCTGTTCCTGTGCAACAGACTCGAGGGGAGCTGAATGAGATCCTCCTGTTCCTGTTTGACAGACTCAAGGGGGGCTGAATGGGATCCTCCTGTTCCTGTGTAACAGACTCGAAGCGTGGGAGCTGAATGGGATCCTCCTGTTCCTGTGTCACAGACTCGAGGGGAGGCTGAATGGGATCCTCATATTCCTGTGTAACAGACTCGAGGGGGGCTGAATGGGATCCTCCTGTTCCTGTGCAACAGACTCGAGTGGAGCTGAATGAGATCCTCCTGTTCCTGTTTGACAGACTCAAGGGGGGCTGAATGGGATCCTCCTATTCCTGTGTCACAGACTCGAGGGGAGGCTGAATGGGATCCTCCTGTTCCTGTGTAACAGACTCGAAGGGAGGCTGGATGGGCCTCCTCCTGTTCCCGTAGAACAGACTCAAGGGGTGCTGAATGGGATTCTCCTGTTCCTGTGTAACGGACTCGAGGGGGGGCTGAATGGGATTCTCCTGTTCCTGTTCAACCGACTCGAGGCGGGGGCTGAATGGGCTCATCCTGTTTCTGTGTAACAGACTCGAGGGGGGGCTGAATGGGCACATCATGTTCCTGTGGAGCACACTCGAGGGGGGGCTGAATGGGCCTCCTCCTGTTTCTGTGTAACAGACTCGAGGGGGGTTGAATGGGATCCTCCTTTTCCAGTGTAACTGGCACGAGGGGGAGCTGAATGAGCCTCCTCCTGCTCCTGTGTAACAGACTGTAAGGGGGCTGAATGGGATCCTCCTGTTTCTGTGCAACAGACTCGAGGGGAGGCTGAATGAGCCTCCTCCTGTTCCTGTGTAACAGACCCGAGGGGGGTGGCAGAATGGGATCCTCCTGTTCCTGTGTAACAGACTCGAGGGGCGGCTGAATGGGATCCTACTGTTCCAGTGGAACAGGCTCGAAGGAGGTGGCAGAATGGGATCCTCCTGTTTCTGTGTAACAGACCCGAGGGGGGTTGAATGGGATCCTCCTTTTCCAGTGTAACTGGCACGAGGGGGAGCTGAATGAGCCTCCTCCTGCTCCTGTGTAACAGACTGTAAGGGGGCTGAATGGGATCCTCCTGTTTCTGTGCAACAGACTCGAGGGGAGGCTGAATGAGCCTCCTCCTGTTCCTGTGTAACAGACCCGAGGGGGGTGGCTGAATGGGATCCTCCTGTTCCAGTGGAACAGACTCGAAGGGGGCTGAATGGGATCCTCCTGTTCCTGTGTAACAGACTCAAGGTGGGCTTTATGGGATCCTACGGTTCCTATGCAACAGACCCGAGGGGGGTTGAATGGGATCCTCCTGTTCCAGTGTGACTGGTACAAGGGGGGGCTGAATGAGCCTCCTCCTGTTCCTGTGTAACAAACTGAAAGGGGGCTGAATGGGATCCTCCTGTTCCTGTGTAACAGACTGAAAGGGGGCTGAATGGGAACCTCCTGTTCCTGTGTAACAGACTCGAGGGGGGCTGAATGGGATCCACCTCCTCCTGTGTAACAGACTCGAGGGGGGCTGAATGGGATCGTCATGTTCCTGTGTAACAGACTCAAGGAGGGAGGGCTGAATGGGATCCTCCTGTTCCTGTGGAACAGACTCGAGGGGGGCATGATGGGATCCTCCTGTTCTTGTGTCACAGACTTGAGGGGAGGCTGGATGGGCCTCCTCCTGTTCCCGTGTAACGGACTCGAAGGGTGCTGAACGGGATTCTCCTGTTCCTGTGTAACAGACTCGAGGGGGGGGCTGAATGGGCTCATCCTGTTCCTGTGTAACAGACTCGAGGGGGGGCTGAATGGGCCTCCTCCTGTTCCTGTGTAACAGACTCGAGGGGGGGCTGAATGGGCTCATCCTGTTCCTGTGTAACAGACTCGAGGGGGGGCTGAATGGGCCTCCTCCTGTTCCTGTGTAACAGACTCGAGGGGGGGCTGAATGGGCCTCCTCCTGTTCCTGTGTAACAGACTCGAAGGGGGGCTGAATGGGCTCATCCTGTTCCTGTGTAACAGACTCGAGGGGGGGCTGAATGGGCCTCCTCCTGTTCCTGTGTAACAGACTCGAGGGGGGGCTGAATGGGCTCATCCTGTTCCTGTGTAACAGACTCGAGGGGGGGCTGAATATGCCTCCTCCTGTTCCTGTGTAACAGACTCGAGGGGGTGCTGAATGGGCCTCCTCCTGTTCCTGTGTAACAGACTCGAAGCGTGGGAGCTGAATGGGATCCTCCTATTGCTGTGTCACAGACTCGAGGGGGGGCTGAATGGGATCCTCGTGTTCCTGTGTAACAGACTCGAGGGGGGCTGAATGGGCCACCTCCTGTTCCTGTGTAACAGACTCGAGGAGGAGCTGAATGGGATCCTCCTGTTCCTGTGTAACAGACTCGAGGGGGGCTGAATGGGATCCTCCTGTTCCTGTGTAACAGACTCGAGGGGGGCTGAATGGGATCCTCCTGTTCCTGTGTAACAGGCTCGAGGGGGGGCTGAATGGGATCCTCCTGTTCCTGTGTAACAGACTCGAGGGGGGCTGAATGGGAACCTCCTGCTCCTGTGTAACAGACTCGAGGGGGGCTGAATGGGATCCTCCTGTTCCTGTGTAACAGACTCGAGGGGGGCTGAATGGGATCCTCCTGTTCCTGTGTAACAGACTCGAGGGGGGCTGAATGGGAACCTCCTGCTCCTGTGTAACAGACTCGAGGGGGGCTGAATGGGATCCTCCTGTTCCTGTGTAACAGACTCGAGGGGGGCTGAATGGGATCCTCCTGTTCCTGTGTAACAGACTCGAGGGGGGCTGAATGGGAACCTCCTGCTCCTGTGTAACAGACTCGAGGGGGGCTGAATGGGATCCTCCTGTTCCTGTGTCACAGACTCGAAGGGGGGCTGAATATGCCTCCTCCTGTTCCTGTGTAACAGACTCGAGGGGGTGCTGAATGGGCCTCCTCCTGTTCCTGTGTAACAGACTCGAGGGGGTGCTGAATGGGCCTCCTCCTGTTCCTGTGTAACAGACTCGAAGCGTGGGAGCTGAATGGGATCCTCCTATTCCTGTGTCACAGACTCGAGGGGAGGCTGAATGGGATCCTCGTGTTCCTGTGTAACAGACTCGAGGGGGGCTGAATGGGATCCTCCTGTTCCTGTGTAACAGACTCGAGGGGGGCTGAATGGGATCCTCCTGTTCCTGTGCAACAGACTCGAGGGGGGCTGAATGCGCCTCCACCTGTTCCTGTCTAACAGACCCGAGGTTGTGGGGGGAGCTGAATGGGATCCTCCTGTTCCTGCGCAACAGACTCAAGGGGGGCTGAATGGGATCCTCATGTTCCTGTGCAACAGACTCGAGGGGTGCTGAATGGGAACCTCCTGTTCCTGTGTAACAGACTCGAGTGGGGCTGAATGGGATCTTCCTCTTCCTGTGTAACAAACTCGAGGGGGGGCTGAATGGGCTCATCCTGTTCCTGTGTAACAGACTCGAGGGGGGGCTGAATGGGCCTCCTCCTGCTCCTGTGTAACAGACTCGAGGGGGTGCTGAATGGGCCTCCTCCTGTTCCTGTGTAACAGACTCGATGGGGGTCTGAATGGGCTCATCCTGTTCCTGTGTAACAGACTCGAGGGGGGGCTGAATGGGCCTCCTCCTGCTCCTGTGTAACAGACTCGATGGGGGTCTGAATGGGCTCATCCTGTTCCTGTGTAACAGACTCGAGGGGGGGCTGAATGGGCCTCCTCCTGTTCCTGTCTAACAGACTCGAGGGGGGCTGAATGGGCCTCCTCCTGTTCCTGTGTAACAGACACTAAGGGGGGCTGAATATGCCTCCTCCTGTTCCTGTGTAACAGACTCTAAGCGTGGGAGCTGAATGGGATCCTCCTATTGCTGTGTCACAGACTCGAGGGGAGGCTGAATGGGATCCTCGTGTTCCTGTGTAACAGACTCGAGGCGGGCTGAATAGGATCCTCCTGTTCCTGTGTAACAGACTCGAGGGGGGCTGAATGGGATCCTCCTGTTCCTGTGTAACAGACTCGAGGCGGGCTCAATAGGATCCTCCTGTTCCTGTGTAACAGACTCGAGGAGGAGCTGAATGGGATCCTCCTGTTCCTGTGTAACAGACTCGAAGCGTGGGAGCTGAATGGGATCCTCCTGTTCCTGGGTAACAGACTCGAGGGGGGCTGAATGGGATCCTCCTGTTCCTGGGTAACAGACTCGAGTGGGGCTGAATGGGATCCTCCTGTTCCTGTGCAACAGACTCAAGGGGGGCTGAATGGGAACCTCCTGTTCCTGTGTAACAGACTGGAGGGCAGGCTGGATGGGCCTCCTCCTGTTCCCGTGTAACGGACTCGAAGGGTGCTGAACGGGATTCTCCTGTTCCTGTGCAACAGACTCGAGGGGGGGCTGAATGGGCCTCCTCCTGTTCCTGTGTAACAGACTCGAAGGGGGGCTGAATGGGCTCATCCTGTTCCTGTGTAACAGACTCGAGGGGGGGCTGAATGGGATCCTCCTGTTCCTGTGTAACAGACTCGAGGGGGGCTGAATGGGATCCTCCTGTTCCTGTGTAACAGACTCGAGGCGGGCTGAATGGGATCCTCCTGTTCCTGTGCAACAGACTCGAGTGGAGCTGAATGAGATCCTCCTGTTCCTGTGCAACAGACTCGAGTGGAGCTGAATGGGATCCTCCTGTTCCTGTGTAACAGACTCGAGTGGGAGCTGAATGGGATCCTCCTGTTCCTGTGCAACAGACTCGAGTGGAGCTGAATGAGATCCTCCTGTTCCTGTGCAACAGACTCGAGTGGAGCTGAATGAGATCCTCCTGTTCCTGTGCAACAGACTCGAGTGGAGCTGAATGGGATCCTCCTGTTCCTGTGTAACAGACTCGAGGGAGGCTGAATGGGATCCTCCCGTTCCTGTGTAACAGACTCGAGGCGGGCTGAATGCGCCTCCACCTGTTCCTGTCTAACAGACCCGAGGTTGGGGGGGGAGCTGAATGGGATCCTCCTGTTCCTGCGCAACAGACTCGAGCGGGGCTGAATGGGATCCTCCTGTTCCTGTTTGACAGGCTCAAGGGGGGCTGAATGGGCCTCATCCTATTCTTGTCTAACAGGATTGAGGGGGGCTGAATGGGATCCTCCTGTTCCTGTGTAACAGACTCGAAGCGTGGGAGCTGAATGGGATCCTCCTATTCCTGTGTCACAGACTCGAGGGGAGGCTGAATGGGATCCTCCTGTTCCTATGCAACAGACTCGAAGGGAGGCTGGATGGGCCTCCTCCTGTTCCTGTGCAACAGACTGGAGGGGAGGGTGGATGGGCCTCCTCCTGTTCCCGTAGAACAGACTCGAGGGGTGCTGAACGGGATTCTCCTGTTCCTGTGTAACGGACTCGAGGGGGGGCTGAATGGGATCCTCATGTTCCTGTTCAACCGACTCGAGGCGGGGGCTGAATGGGCTCATCCTGTTTCTGTGCAACAGACTCTAGGGGGGGCTGAATGGGCACATCATGTTCCTGTGGAGCACACTCGAGGGGGGGCTGAATGGGCCTCCTCCTGTTTCTGTGTAACAGACTCGAGGGGGGGCTGAATGGGATCCTCCTGTTTCTGTGCAACAGACTCGAGGGGAGGCTGAATGAGCCTCCTCCTGTTCCTGTGTAACAGACCCGAGGGGGGTTGAATGGGATCCTCCTTTTCCAGTGTAACTGGCACGAGGGGGAGCTGAATGAGCCTCCTCCTGCTCCTGTGTAACAGACTGTAAGGGGGCTGAATGGGATCCTCCTGTTTCTGTGCAACAGACTCGAGGGGAGGCTGAATGAGCCTCCTCCTGTTCCTGTGTAACAGACCCGAGGGGGGTGGCAGAATGGGATCCTCCTGTTCCTGTGTAACAGACTCGAGGGAGGTGGCAGAATGGGATCCTCCTGTTTCTGTGCAACAGACTCGAGGGGGGCTGAATGGGATCCTCCTGTTTCTGTGCAACAGACTCGAGGGGGGCTGAATGGGATTCTCCTGTTCCGGTGTAACAGACTCGAGGGGGGGGTTGCAGAATGGGATCCTCCTGTTTCTGTGCAACAGACTCGAGGGGGGCTGAATGGGATTCTCCTGTTCCGGTGTAACAGACTCAAGGGGGCTGAATGGGAGCCTCCTGTTCCTGTGTAACAGACTCAAGGGGGGCTGAATGGGATCCTCCTGTTCCTGTGTAACAGACTCTAGGGGCGTGGCTGAATGGGAGCCTCCTGTTCCTGTGTAACAGACTCAAGGGGGGCTGAATGGGATCCTCCTGTTCCTGTGTAACAGACTCGAGGGGCATGGCTGAATGGGATCCTCCTGTTCCTGTGTAACAGACTCTCGGGGCGTGGCAGAATGCGATCCTCCTGTTCCCGTGTAACAGACTCGATAAGGGGCTGAATGGGTCTTCCTGTTCCTGTGGAACTAGCACGAGGGGAGCTGAATAGGATCCTCCTGTCCCTGTGTAAGTGGCAAGTAACATTTGCGCCACACAAATGCCAGGCAATGACCATCTCCAACAAGAGAGAATCTAACCATCTCCCCTTTATGTTCAACAGCATTACCATCACTGAAGCCCCCACTATCAACATCCTAGGGGCTGCCATTGACCGAAAACTGAACTGGAGTAGCCATATAAATACCGTGGCTACAAGAGCAAGTCAGAGGCTAGGAATCCTGCGGCGAGTAACTCACCTCCTGACTCCCCAAAGCCTGTCCACCATCTACAAGGCACAGGTCAGGAGTGTGATGGAATACTCTCCACTTGCCTGGATGGGTGCAGCTCCAACAACACTCAAGAAGCTCGACACCATCCAGGACAAAGCAACCCGCTTGATTGGCACCCCATGTACAAACATTCACTCCCTCCACCACCGACGCACAGTGGCAGCAGTGTGTACCATCTACAAGATGCATTGCAGCAACGCAACAAGGCTCCTTCGACAGCACCTTCCAAACCCGCGACCTCTACCACCTAGAAGGACAAGGGCAGCAGATGCATGGGAACACCACCACCTGCAAGTTCCCCTCCAAGTCACACAACATCCTGACTTGGAACTATATCACTGTCCCTTCACTGTCGCTGGGTCAAAATCCTGGAACTCCCTCCCTAACAGCACTGTGGGTGTACCCACTCCACATGGACTGCAGCGGTTCAGTAAGGCAGCTCACCACCACCTTCTCCAGGGCAATTAGGGATGGGCAATAAATGCTGGCCTGGCCAGTGACACCCACATCCCATGAATGAATAAAAAAAAAGACTCGAGTGTTGCTGAATGGGATCCTCCTGTTCCTGTCCAACAGGCAAGAGGTGGGGCTGAATGGGATCCTCCTGTTTAACAGGTAGGAGGTGGGGCTGAATGGGATCCTCCTGTTCCTATGAAAGAGACTCGAGGAGCGGCTGAATGGGCCTCCTCCTGTTCCTGTCTAACAGACGCGAGGGGGGGCTGAATGGGCCTCCTCCTGTTCCTGTGTAACAGACTCGAAGGGGGGCTGAATATGCCTCCTCCTGTTCCTGTGTAACAGACTCGAGGGGGTGCTGAATGGGCCTCCTCCTGTTCCTGTGTAACAGACTCGAAGCGTGGGAGCTGAATGGGATCCTCCTATTGCTGTGTCACAGACTCGAGGGGAGGCTGAATGGGATCCTCGTGTTCCTGTGTAACAGACTCGAGGGGGGCTGAATGGGCCACCTCCTGTTCCTGTGTAACAGACTCGAGGCGGGCTGAATGGGATCCTCCTGTTCCTGTGTAACAGACTCGAGGGGGGCTGAATGGGATCCTCCTGTTCCTGTGTAACAGACTCGAGGGGGGCTGAATGGGATCCTCCTGTTCCTGTGTAACAGACTCGAGGGGGGCTGAATGGGATCCTCCTGTTCCTGTGTAACAGACTCGAAGGGGGGCTGAATATGCCTCCTCCTGTTCCTGTGTAACAGACTCGAGGGGGTGCTGAATGGGCCTCCTCCTGTTCCTGTGCAACAGACTCGAAGCGTGGGAGCTGAATGGGATCCTCCTATTCCTGTGTCACAGACTCGAGGGGAGGCTGAATGGGATCCTCGTATTCCTGTGTAACAGACTCGAGGGGGGCTGAATGGGCCACCTCCTGTTCCTGTGTAACAGACTCGAGGGGGGCTGAATGGGATCCTCCTGTTCCTGTGTAACAGACTCAAGGGGGGCTGAATGGGCCACCTCCTGTTCCTGTGTAACAGACTCGAGGGGGCCTGAATGGGATCCTCCTGTTCCTGTGCAACAGACTCGAGGGGGGCTGAATGGGCCACCTCCTGTTCCTGTGTAACAGACTCGAGGGGGGCTGAATGGGATCCTCCTGTTCCTGTGTAACAGACTCGAGGGGGCCTGAATGGGATCCTCCTGTTCCTGTGCAACAGACTCGAAGGGGGGCTGAATGGGATCCTCCTGTTCCTGTGTAACAGACTCGAGGGGGGCTGAATGGGATCCTCCTGTTCCTGTGCAACAGACTCGAGGGGGGGCTGAATGGGCCACCTCCTGTTCCTGTGTAACAGACTCGAGGGGGGTTGAATGGGATCCTCCTATTCCTGTGTAACAGACTCGAGGGGGGCTGAATGGGATCCTCCTGTTCCTGTGTAACAGACTCGAGGGGGCCTGAATGGGATCCTCCTGTTCCTGTGTAACAGACTCGAGGGGGGCTGAATGGGATCCTCCTGTTCCTGTGTAACAGACTCGAGGGGGGCTGAATGGGATCCTCCTGTTCCTGTGTAACAGACTCGAGGGGGCCTGAATGGGATCCTCCTGTTCCTGTGTAACAGACTCGAGGGGGGCTGAATGGGATCCTCCTGTTCCTGTGCAACAGACTCGAAGGGGGGCTGAATGGGATCCTCCTGTTCCTGTGTAACGGACTCGAAGGGTGCTGAACGGGATTCTCCTGTTCCTGTGTAACAGACTCGAGGGGGGGCTGAATGGGATCCTCCTGTTCCTGTGTAACAGACTCGAAGGGGGGCTGAATGGGCTCATCCTGTTCCTGTGTAACAGACTCGAGGGGGGCTGAATGGGATCCTCCTATTCCTGTGTAACAGACTTGAGGGGAGCTGAATGGGATCCTCCTGTTCCTGTGTAACAGACTCGAGGGGGAGCTGAATGGGATCCTCCTGTTCCTGTGTAACAGACTCGAAGGGGGGCTGAATGGGCTCATCCTGTTCCTGTGTAACAGACTCGAGGGGGGGCTGAATGGGATCCTCCTGTTCCTGTGTAACAGACTCGAGGGGGGGCATTATGGGATCCTCCTGTTCCTGTGTAACAGACTCGAAGGGGGGCTGAATGGGCTCATCCTGTTCCTGTGTAACAGACTCGAGGGGGGGCTGAATGGGATCCTCCTGTTCCTGTGTAACAGACTCGAGGCGGGCTGAATGGGATCCTCCTGTTCCTGTGCAACAGACTCGAGTGGAGCTGAATGGGATCCTCCTGTTCCTGTGTAACAGACTCGAGGGGGGCTGAATGGGATCCTCCTGTTCCTGTGTAACAGACTCGAGGCGGGCTGAATGCGCCTCCACCTGTTCCTGTCTAAAAGACCCGAGGTTGGGGGGGGAGCTGAATGGGATCCTCCTGTTCCTGTGTAACAGACTCGAAGCGTGGGAGCTGAATGGGATCCTCCTATTCCTGTGTCACAGACTCGAGGGGAGGCTGAATGGGATCCTCCTGTTCCTATGCAACAGACTCGAAGGGAGGCTGGATGGGCCTCCTCCTGTTCCTGTGCAACAGACTCGAGGGGAGGGTGGATGGGCCTCCTCCTGTTCCTGTTCAACCGACTCGAGGCGGGGGCTGAATGGGCTCATCCTGTTTCTGTGCAACAGACTCGAGGGGGGTTGAATGGGATCCTCCTTTTCCAGTGTAACTGGCACGAGGGGGAGCTAAATGAGCCTCCTCCTGCTCCTGTGTAACAGACTGTAAGGGGGCTGAATGGGATCCTCCTGTTTCTGTGCAACAGACTCGAGGGGAGGCTGAATGAGCCTCCTCCTGTTCCTGTGTAACAGACCCGAGGGGGGTGGCAGAATGGGATCCTCCTGTTCCGGTGTAACAGACCCGAGGGAGGTGGCAGAATGGGATCCTCCTGTTTCTGTGCAACAGACTCGAGGGGGGCTGAATGGGATTCTCCTGTTCCGGTGTAACAGACTCGAGGGGGGGGTTGCAGAATGGGATCCTCCTGTTTCTGTGCAACAGACTCGAGGGGGGCTGAATGGGATTCTCCTGTTCCGGTGTAACAGACTCGAGGGGGGCTGAATGGGAGCCTCCTGTTCCTGTGTAACAGACTCAAGGGGGGCTGAATGGGATCCA
>NW_027141077.1:2500-7500 GCF_036365525.1 Heterodontus francisci
TTATAATCATCTTGAAAAGAATAAGTTCATTCGAGATAGTCAGCACGGTTTTTTGAAGGGTAGGTCGTGCCTCACAAACCTTATTGAGTTTTTCGAGAAGGTGACCAAACAGGTGGATGAGGGTAAAGCCGTGGATGTGGTGTATATGGATTTCAGTAAGGCGTTTGATAAGGTTCCCCACGGTAGGCTATTGAAGAAAATATGGAAGTATGGGGTTGAAGGTGATTTCGAGCTTTGGATCAGAAATTGGCTAGCTGAAAGAAGACAGAGGGTGGTGGTTGATGGTAAATGTTCATCCTGGAGTTTAGTTACTAGTGGTGTACCGCAAGGATCTGTTTTGGGGCCACTGCTGTTTGTCATTTTTATAAATGACCTGGAAGAGGGTGTAGAAGGGTGGGTTAGTAAATTTGCGGATGACACTAAGGTCGGTGGTGTTGTGGATAGTGCCGAAGGATGTTGTAGGGTACAGAGGGACATAGATAGGCTGCAGAGCTGGGCTGAGAGATGGCAAATGGAGTTTAATGCGGAAAAGTGTGAGGTGATTCACTTTGGAAGGAGTAACAGGATTGCAGAGTACTGGGCTAATGGGAAGATTCTTGGTAGTGTAGATGAGCAGAGAGATCTTGGTGTCCAGGTACATAAATCCCTGAAAGTTGCCACCCAGGTTAATAGGGCTGTTAAGAAGGCATATGGTGTGTTAGCTTTTATTAGTAGGGGGATCGAGTTTCGGAGCCACGATGTCATGCTGCAGCTGTACAAAACTCTGGTGCGGCCGCACCTGGAGTATTGCGTGCAGTTCTGGTCACCGCATTATAGGAAGGATGTGGAAGCTTTGGAAAGGGTGCAGAGGAGATTTACTAGGATGTTGCCTGGTATGGAGGGAAGGTCTTACGAGTAAAGGCTGAGGGACTTGAGGTTGTTGTCGTTGGAGAGAAGGAGGAGGAGAGGTGACTTAATAGAGACATAAAAGATAATCAGAGAGTTAGATAGGGTGGATAGTGAGAGTCTTTTTCCTCGGATGGTGATGGCAAACACGAGGGGACATAGCTTTAAGTTGAGGGGTGATAGAT
This sequence comes from Heterodontus francisci, assembly GCF_036365525.1. Classification (NCBI taxonomy): domain Eukaryota; kingdom Metazoa; phylum Chordata; class Chondrichthyes; order Heterodontiformes; family Heterodontidae; genus Heterodontus; species Heterodontus francisci. The sequence continues at coordinate 3,571 of NW_027141077.1, forward strand.
ATAGGACAGATGTCAGAGGTAGTTTCTTTACTCAGAGAGTAGTAGGGGCGTGGAACGCCCTGCCTGCAACAGTAGCAGACTCGCCAACTTTAAGGGCATTTAAGTGGTCATTGGATAGACATATGGATGAAAATGGAATAGTTTAGGTCAGATGGTTTCACAGGTCGGCACAACATCGAGGGCCGAAGGGCCTGTACTGCGCTGTAATGTTCTATGTTCTAAGCATAGAGAGAGTGAAACGAGAGCGAGGCAGGGAGAGGGGGGAGAGAGAGAGAAGAGGGGGAGAGAGAGAGAAGAGGGGGAGAGAGAGAGAAGAGGGGGAGAGAGAGAGAAGAGGGGGAGAGAGAGAGAAGAGGGGGAGAGAGAGAGAAGAGGGGGAGAGAGAGAGAAGAGGGGGAGAGAGAGAGAGAACAGGGAGAAGAGAGAGCGAGCGAAAAGAGAGGGAGACAAAGAAAAAAGAGAGAGAGGCAGAGAGTGAAAAAATGGAGAGAGAGAGAGGCAGAGAGTGAAAAAATGGAGAGAGAGAGAGGCAGAGAGTGAAAAAATGGAGAGAGAGAGAGGCAGAGAGTGTGAAAAGAGAGGGAAAGAGAGTAAAGAGAGAGTGGCAGAGAGACAGAAAAGAGAGAGGCAGGGAGAGAGAGAACAGGGGGAGAGAGAGAGAGAACAGGGGGAGCGAATGAGAGAGAACGGAGAGAGAGAGAACAGGGAGGGGAGAGATAGAAAGAGAGAACAGGGAGAAAAGAGAGAAACAAGAGCAAGAGAAAAGAGAGGGAGACAGAGAGAGAAAAGAGAGAGAGGCAGAGAGTGAAAAAAGGAAGAGAGAGAGAGGCAGAGAGAAGAGAGAAAGAGAGAGAGAGAGAAAAGAGAGAGGGGGAAAGAGAGAAATGAGAGAGAGGCAGAGAGAGAGGGAACGGGGGAGAGAGAGAGAGGGAACGGGGGAGAGAGAGAGAGAGAACGGGGGAGAGAGAGAGAACGGGGGAGAGAGAGAGAGAACGGGGGGAGACTGAGAGAGAGAGAGAGAACGGGGGGGAGAGAGAGAGAGAGAGAACGGGGGGGAGAGAGAGAGAGAGAACGGGGGGGAGAGAGAGAGAGAGAACGGGGGGAGAGAGAGAGAACGGGGGGAGCGAATGAGAGAGAGAGAGAACAATGAGAGAGAGAGAACAGGGAGAGAGAACAGGAAGAGAGAGAGAACAGCGAGAAATGAGAGAAACGACAGAGGCAGAGACCGAAAAGAGAGAGAGGCAGAGAGAGAGAAAAGAGAGAGAGAGGCCAAGAGAAAAGAGAGAAACGAGAGCGAGAGAAAAGAGAGACAGAGAAGCATAGAGAGAGTGAAACGGGAGTGAGGCAGAGAGAGAGAAAAGAGAGAAACGAGAGAGAGAGAAAAGAGAGAACAGGAGAGAAAAGAGAGAACAGGGAGAGAAAAGAGAGAACAGGGATGGAGTGAGAGAGAGAGAACAGGGATGGAGTGAGAGAGAGAGAACAGGGATGGAGTGAGAGAGAGAGAACAGGGATGGAGTGAGAGAGAGAGAACAGGGATGGAGTGAGAGAGAGAACAGGGAGCAAGAGAGAGAGAGAGAACAGGGATGGAATGAGAGAGAGAGAACAGGGATGGAATGAGAGAGAGAGAACAGGGATGGAATGAGAGAGAGAGAACAGGGAGAGAGAGAGAGAGAGAGCAGGGATGGAGAGGGAGAGAGAGAGAGAGAGAGCAGGGATGGAGAGGGAGAGGGAGAGAGAGAGAGAGCAGGGATGGAGAGGGAGAGAGAGAGAGAGCAGGGATGGAGAGGGAGAGAGAGAGAGCAGGGAGGGGAGAGAGAGAGAGAGAGAGAACAGGGATGGAGAGAGAGAGAGAGAGAGAACAGGGATGGAGAGAGAGAGAGAACAGGGATGGAGAGAGAGAGAGTACAGGGATGGAGAGAGAGAGAGAGAACAGGAGAGAGAGCGAGAGGGAACGGAGAGAGATAGAGAGAGGGAACAGAGGGAGAGGGAGGGAGAGAGAGAGAGGGACAGCAAGAGAGAGAGAGAGAGAACAGGGCGAGAGAGAGAGCGAGAACTATGTGAGAGCGAGAACTATGAGAGAGCGAGAACAGGAAGAGAGAGTGAACAGCGAGAAATGAAAGAAACGACAGAGGCAGAGACAGAAAAGAGGGAGAGGCATGGAGAGAAAAAGAGGGAGAGAAAAGAGAGAGAGAGGCAAAGAGAAAAGAGAGAAACGAGAGCAAGGGAAAAGAGAGAGAGGCAGAGAGTGAAAAAAGGGAGAGAGAGAGGGAACAGGAAGGGAGAGAGAGAGAGAGAGAGAGGGAACAGGGAGGGAGAGAGAGAGGGAACAGGAAGGGAGGAGAGGAGAGAGAGAGAGAGAGAGAGGGAACAGGAAGAGAGAGAGAGAGTGAGAACAGGGAGAGAACCGGGGGAGAGAGAGAGAGAGAACAGGGGGAGAGAGAGGAACGGAGAGAGAGAACAGGGAGAGAGGGAGAGAGAGAACAGGGAGAGAGGGAGAGAGAGAACAGGGAGAGAGGGAGAGAGAGAGGAAAGAGAGAGAGGCAGAGAGAGAGGCAGAGAGAGAGGAAAGAGAGAGAGGCAGAGAGTGAAATATGGGAGAGAGAGAGAGACAGAGAGAGAAAAGAGAGATAAGGGAGAGAGAGGCAGAGAGAGAGAAAAGAGAGAGAGACAGAGTGAAAAAAGAGAGAGAGAGGCAGAGAGAGAGAGAACGGGGAGAGAGAGAGGGAACAGGGAGAGAGAGAGAGAGGGAACAGCAAGAGAGAGAGAGAGAGAGGGAACATGGAGAGAGAGAGAGGGAGAGAGAGAGAACAGAGAGAGAGAGAGAGAGAGGGAACAGGGAGAGAGAGAGAGGGAACAGAGGGAGAGGGAGGGAGAGAGAGAGGGAACAGCAAGAGAGAGAGAGAGAGGGAACATGGAGAGAGAGAGAGGGAGAGAGAGAGAGAGAGAGAGAGAACAGGGAGAGAGAGAGAGAGAAAAGGGAGAGGTAGAGAGGAAGAGGCTGAGAGGGAGAAAATAAACAAATGAGAGAGAGGCAGATAGTGAGAAAAGAGAGAGAAAAGAGAGAGGCAGAGAGAAAAGAGAGACAGGCAGAGAGAGAAAGAGAAAATCGAGAGAGAAAAGAGAGAGGCAGAGAGAGAGAGAAAAGAAAGAGAGGCAGAGGGAGAGATAACAGGGAGAGAGAGAGAGAGAACAGGAAGAAACGAGAGAGGCAGAGTGAGAGAACAGAGAGAGGCAGAGAGTGAAATAAGGGAGAGAGAGAGAGAACAGGGAGAGGGAGAGAGAACAGGGAGAAAGAGAGAGAGAACAGGGAGAAAGAGAGAGAGAACAGGGAGAGAGAGAGAGAGACAGAGAAGAGAGAGAGAGAGAGGCAGAGAGTGAAATAAGGGAGAGAGAGACAGAGAGTGAGACGAGAGAGAGACAGAGACAGAGAGTGATAAGAGACAGAGAAAAGGAGAGATAAGAGAGAGAGGCAGAGAGAGAGAAAAGAGAGAGACAGAGTGAAAAAAGGAGAGAGAGACAGAGTGAAAAAAAGGGAGAGAGAGAGAGCAGAGAGAGAGAGAGGAGAGAGAGCGAGAGAGAACAGGGGTGGAGAGAAAGAGAGAGAGAGAGAGAGAGACTGGGGGGAGAGAGAGTGAGAGATGGGGAGAGAGATTCGGGAGAGAGAGAAATGGAGAGAGACAGACTTGGGAGAAAGAGAGAGATTGAGACGGGGAAGAGAGAGAGAGAAGTGGGCGGAGATGAGAGAGAGATGGTGGAGAGAGGCAGCAAGAGAGAGGGACAGAAATAGAGAGAGACGGAGAGTGAGTGAGAGACGATGGAGAGAGAGAGACAGAGGGGAAAGAGTGTAAGAGAGAGAGAGACTGGGGGCAAGGAGAAGAGAGAGACGGGCAGAGAGTGTGAGAGGGAGAGGTGGAAGAGAGAGAGAGAGAG
>NW_027141077.1:12500-22500 GCF_036365525.1 Heterodontus francisci
ACGAGGAAAGGCTGAGGGACTTGAGGTTGTTTTCGTTGGAGAGAAGGAGGAGGAGAGGTGACTTAATAGAGACATATAAGATAATCAGAGAGTTAGATAGGGTGGATAGTGAGAGTCTTTTTCCTCGGATGGTGATGGCAAACACGAGGGGACATAGCTTTAAGTTGAGGGGTGATAGATATAGGACAGATGTTAGAGGTAGTTTCTTTACTCAGAGAGTAGTAAGGGCGTGGAACGCCCTGCCTGCAACAGTAGTAGACTCGCCAACTTTAAGGGCATTTAAGTGGTCATTGGATAGACATATGGATGAAAATGGAATAGTTTCGGTCAGATGGTTTCACAGGTCGGCACAACATCGAGGGCCGAAGGGCCTGTACTGCGCTGTAATGTTCTATGTTCTAAGCATAGAGAGAGTGAAACGAGAGCGAGGCAGGGAGAGGGGGAGAGAGAGAGAAGAGGGGGAGAGAGAGAGAAGAGGGGGAGAGAGAGAGAAGAGGGGGAGAGAGAGAGAAGAGGGGGAGAGAGAGAGAAGAGGGGGAGAGAGAGAGAAGAGGGGGAGAGAGAGAGAAGAGGGGGAGAGAGAGAGAAGAGGGGGAGAGAGAGAGAAGAGAGAAGAGGGGGAGAGAGAGAGAAAAGAGAGAAATGAGAGCGAGCGAAAAGAGAGGGAGACAAAGAGAAAAGAGAGAGAGGCAGAGAGTGTAAAAAGGGAGAGAGAGAGAACAGGGGGGGGAGAGAGAGAGAGAGAGAACAGGGGGGGGGAAGAGAGAGAGAGAGAGAATATGGGGGGAGAGAGAGAGAATATGGGGGGAGAGAGAGAGAATGGGGGGGGAGAGAGAGAGAGAGAATGGGGGGAGAGAGAGAGAGAGAGAGAATGGGGGGAGAGAGAGAGAGAGAGAGAATGGGGGGAGAGAGAGAGAGAGAGGGAATGGGGGGAGAGAGAGAGAGAGAGAATGGGGGGAGAGAGAGAGAGAGAGAATGGGGGGAGAGAGAGAGAGAGGGAATGGGGGGAGAGAGAGAGAGGGAATGGGGGGAGAGAGAGAGAGAGAGGGGGAATTGGGGGCGAGAGAGAGAATGGGGAGGGAGAGAGAGAGAGAGAATGGGGGGGGAGAGAGAGAGAGAGAGAATGGGGGGGGAGAGAGAGAGAGAGAGAATGGGGGGGGAGAGAGAGAGAGAGAGAATGGGGGGGAGAGAGAGAGAGAGAGAAGAGGGGGAGAGAGAGAGAAGAGGGGGAAGAGAGAGAAAGAGAGAGGGAGCGAGAAAAGAGAGAAATGAGAGCGAGCGAAAAGAGAGGGAGACAAAGAGAAAAGAGAGAGAGGCAGAGAGTGAAAAAATGGAGAGAGAGAGAGGCAGAGAGTGTGAAAAGAGAGGGAAAGAGAGTAAAGAGAGAGAGGCAGAGAGACAGAAAAGAGAGAGGCAGGGAGAGAGAGAACAGGGGGAGGGAGAGAGAGAACAGGGGGAGCGAATGAGAGAGAACGGAGAGAGAGAGAACAGGGAGGGGGAGAGATAGAAAGAGAGAACAGGGTGAAAAGAGAGAAACAAGAGCAAGAGAAAAGAGAGGGAGACAGAGAGAGAAAAGAGAGAGAGGCAGAGAGAGAGAAAAGAGAGAGGGGGAAAGAGAGAAATGAGAGAGAGGCAGAGAGAGAGGGAACGGGGGAGAGAGAGAGAGAGAACAGGGGGGAGGGAGAGAGAGAGAGAGAGAGAACAGGGGGGAGGGAGAGAGAGAGAGAGAGAGAACGGGGGGGGAGAGAGAGAGAGAGAGAACGGGGGGGGAGAGAGAGAGAGAGAGAACGGGGGGGGGAGAGAGAGAGAGAGAACGGGGGGGGGAGAGAGAGAAAGAGAACGGGGGGAGAGAGAGAGAACGGGGGGGGAGAGAGAGAGAACGGGGGGGAGCGAATGAGAGAGAGAGAGAACAATGAGAGAGAGAGAACAGGGAGAGAGAACAGGAAGAGAGAGAGAACAGCGAGAAATGAGAGAAACGACAGAGGCAGAGACCGAAAAGAGAGAGAGGCAGAGAGAGAGAAAAGAGAGAGAGAGGCCAAGAGAAAAGAGAGAAACGAGAGCGAGAGAAAAGAGAGACAGAGAAGCATAGAGAGAGTGAAACGGGAGTGAGGCAGAGAGAGAGAAAAGAGAGAAACGAGAGAGAGAGAAAAGAGAGAACAGGGAGAGAAAAGAGAGAACAGGGAGAGAAAAGAGAGAACAGGGATGGAGTGAGAGAGAGAGAACAGGGATGGAGTGAGAGAGAGAGAACAGGGATGGAGTGAGAGAGAGAGAACAGGGATGGAGTGAGAGAGAGAGAACAGGGAGCAAGAGAGAGAGAGAGAACAGGGATGGAATGAGAGAGAGAGAACAGGGATGGAATGAGAGAGAGAGAACAGGGAGAGAGAGAGAGAGAGAGCAGGGATGGAGAGGGAGAGAGAGAGAGAGAGAGAGAGAGCAGGGATGGAGAGGGAGAGAGAGAGAGAGCAGGGATGGAGAGGGAGAGAGAGAGAGAGCAGGGATGGAGAGGGAGAGAGAGAGAGCAGGGATGGAGAGAGAGAGAGAGAGAACAGGGATGGAGAGAGAGAGAGAACAGGGATGGAGAGAGAGAGAGAACAGGGATGGAGAGAGAGAGAGAACAGGGATGGAGAGAGAGAGAGAACAGGGATGGAGAGAGAGAGAGTACAGGGATGGAGAGAGAGAGAGAGAACAGGGAGAGAGAGCGAGAGGGAACGGAGAGAGATAGAGAGAGGGAACAGAGGGAGAGGGAGGGAGAGAGAGAGAGGGACAGCAAGAGAGAGAGAGAGAGAACAGGGGGAGCGAATGAGAGAGAACAGGGGGAGCGAATGAGAGAGAACAGGGCGAGAGGGAGAGCGAGAACTATGTGAGAGCGAGAACTATGTGAGAGCGAGAACTATGTGAGAGCGAGAACTATGTGAGAGCGAGAACTATGTGAGAGCGAGAACTATGAGAGAGCGAGAACAGGAAGAGAGAGTGAACAGCGAGAAATGAAAGAAACGACAGAGGCAGAGACAGAAAAGAGGGAGAGGCATGGAGAGAAAAAAGAGGGAGAGAAAAGAGAGAGAGAGGCAAAGAGAAAAGAGAGAAACGTGAGCAAGGGAAAAGCGAGAGAGGCAGAGAGTGAAAAAAGGGAGAGAGAGAGGGAACAGGAAGGGAGAGAGAGAGAGAGAGAGGGAACAGGGAGGGAGAGAGAGAGGGAACAGGAAGGGAGAGAGAGAGAGAGAGAGAGAGAGAGGGAACAGGAAGAGAGAGAGAGAGAACAGAGAGAGAGAGTGAGAACAGGGAGAGAACCGGGGGAGAGAGAGAACGGAGAGAGAGAACAGGGAGAGAGGGAGAGAGAGAACAGGGAGAGAGGGAGAGAGAGAACAGGGAGAGAGGGAGAGAGAGAACAGAGAGAGAGAGGCAGAGAGAGAGGAAAGAGAGAGAGGAAAGAGAGAGAGGAAAGAGAGAGAGGCAGAGAGAGAGGAAAGAGAGAGAGGCAGAGAGTGAAATATGGGAGAGAGAGAGAGACAGAGAGAGAAAAGAGAGATAAGGGAGAGAGAGGCAGAGAGAGAGAAAAGAGAGAGAGACAGAGTGAAAAAAGAGAGAGAGAGGCAGAGAGAGAGAGAACGGGGAGAGAGAGAGAGGGAACAGCAAGAGAGAGAGAGAGAGGGAACATGGAGAGAGAGAGAGGGAGAGAGAGAGAACGGAGAGAGAGAGAGAGAGAGGGAACAGGGAGAGAGAGAGAGGGAACAGAGGGAGAGGGAGGGAGAGAGAGAGGGAACAGCAAGAGAGAGAGAGAGAGGGAACATGGAGAGAGAGAGAGGGAGAGAGAGAGAGAGAGAGAGAACAGGGAGAGAGAGAGAGAGAAAAGGGAGAGGAAGAGGCTGAGAGGGAGAAAATAAACAAATGAGAGAGAGGCAGATAGTGAGAAAAGAGAGAGAAAAGAGAGAGGCAGAGAGAAAAGAGAGACAGGCAGAGAGAGAAAGAGAAAATCGAGAGAGAAAAGAGAGAGGCAGAGAGAGAGAGAAAAGAAAGAGAGGCAGAGGGAGAGATAACAGGGAGAGAGAGAGAGAGAACAGGAAGAAACGAGAGAGGCAGAGTGAGAGAACAGAGAGAGGCAGAGAGTGAAATAAGGGAGAGAGAGAGAGAACAGGGAGAGGGAGAGAGAACAGGGAGAAAGAGAGAGAGAACAGGGAGAGGGAGAGAGAACAGGGAGAAAGAGAGAGAGAACAGGGAGAAAGAGAGAGAGAACAGGGAGAAAGAGAGAGAGAACAGGGAGAAAGAGAGAGAGAACAGGGAGAGAGAGAGAGAGAGACAGAGAAGAGAGAGAGAGAGAGGCAGAGAGTGAAATAAGGGAGAGAGAGACAGAGAGTGAGAGAGAGAGAGACAGAGACAGAGAGTGATAAGAGACAGAGAAAAGAGAGATAAGAGAGAGAGGCAGAGAGAGAGAAAAGAGAGAGACAGAGTGAAAAAAGGGAGAGAGAGACAGAGTGAAAAAAGGGAGAGAGAGAGAGCAGAGAGAGAGAGAGGAGAGAGAGCGAGAGAGAACAGGGGTGGAGAGAAAGAGAGAGAGAGAGAGAGAGACTGGGGGGAGAGAGAGTGAGAGATGGGGAGAGAGATTCGGGAGAGAGAGAAATGGAGAGAGACAGACTTGGGAGAAAGAGAGAGATTGAGACGGGGAAGAGAGAGAGAGAAGTGGGCGGAGATGAGAGAGAGATGGTGGAGAGAGGCAGCAAGAGAGAGGGACAGAAATAGAGAGAGACGGAGAGTGAGTGAGAGACGATGGAGAGAGAGAGACAGAGGGGGAAAGAGTGTAAGAGAGAGAGAGACTGGGGGCAAGAGAAGAGAGAGACGGGCAGAGAGTGTGAGAGGGAGAGGTGGAAGAGAGAGAGAGAGAGAGAGAGATGGGGTGAGTGAGAGAGAGAGAGAGATGGTGAAGAGTGAGAGAGAGAGGCGGAGACTGGGGTGAGAGTGAGAGACTGGGGGGAGAAAGAGAGTGAGACTGGGGGGAGAGTGAGAGAGAGACTGGGAGAGAGAGAGAGTGAGAGACTGGAGGAAGAGAGTGAGAGAGACTGGAGGAAGAGAGTGAGAGAGACTGGAGGGAGGGAGAGAGAGAGTGAGAGACTGGCGGGAGAGAGAGAGAGTGAGAGACTGGCGGGAGAGAGAGAGAGTGAGACTGGGGGAGAGAGAGTGAGAGACTGGGGGGAGAGATTCGGGAGAGAGAGAAATGGAGAGAGACAGACTTGGGAGAAAGAGAGAGATTGAGACGGGGAAGAGAGAGAGAGAAGTGGGCGGAGATGAGAGAGAGATGGTGGAGAGAGGCAGCAAGAGAGAGGGACAGAAATAGAGAGAGACGGAGAGTGAGTGAGAGACGATGGAGAGAGAGAGACAGAGGGGGAAAGAGTGTAAGAGAGAGAGAGACTGGGGGCAAGAGAAGAGAGAGACGGGGAGAGTGTGTGAGAGGGAGAGGTGGAAGAGAGAGAGAGAGAGAGAGATGGGGTGAGTGAGAGAGAGAGAGATGGTGAAGAGTGAGAGAGAGAGGCGGAGACTGGGGTGAGAGTGAGAGACTGGGGGGAGAGTGAGAGAGAGACTGGGAGAGAGAGAGAGTGAGAGACTGGGGGGAGAGAGAGAGACTGGAGGGAGGGAGAGAGAGAGTGAGAGACTGGCGGGAGAGAGAGAGAGTGAGAGACTGGCGGGAGAGAGAGAGAGTGAGAGACTGGGGGGAGTGAGAGACTGGGGGGAGAGAGAGAGTGAGAGACTGGGGGGAGAGAGAGAGTGAGAGACTGGGGGGAGAGAGAGAGAGAGTGAGAGACTGGGGGGAGAGAGAGAGAGAGTGAGAGACTGGGGGGAGAGAGAGAGAGAGTGAGAGACTGGGGGGAGAGAGAGAGAGAGTGAGAGACTGGGGGGAGAGAGAGAGAGAGTGAGAGACAGGGCAGAGAGAGAGAGAGTGAGAGACTGGGGGGAGAGAGAGAGAGGGGGAGAGAGAGACTGGGTGGGGGGAGAGAGAGAGAGAGAGCGAGCCTGGGGGAAGAGAGTGAGAGAGACTGGGGGGAGAGAGAGAGAGAGTGAGAGATGGGGAGAGAGAGAGAAAGACAGTGGGGAGAGAGAGAAAGAGATACGGGAGAGAGAGAGATGGAGAGACACAGACTGGGGAGAAAGAGAGAGATTGAGATGGGGAAGAGAGAGAGAGAAGTGGGCGGAGATGAGAGAGAGATAGTGAAGAGGTGGAGAGAGGCAGCAAGAGAGAGGGACAGAAATAGAGAGAGACGGAGAGTGAGTGAGAGACGATGGAGAGAGAGAGACAGAGGGGGAAAGAGTGTAAGAGAGAGAGAGACTGGGGGCAAGAGAAGAGAGAGACGGGGAGAGAGTGTGAGAGGGAGAGGTGGAAGAGAGAGAGAGAGAGAGAGAGAGATGGGGTGAGAGAGAGAGAGAGAGATGGTGAAGAGTGAGAGAGAGAGGCGGAGACTGGGGTGAGAGTGAGAGACTGGGGGGAGAAAGAGAGTGAGACTGGGGGGCGAGTGAGAGAGAGACTGGGAGAGAGAGAGAGTGAGAGACTGGAGGGAGGGAGAGAGAGAGTGAGAGACTGGAGGGAGGGAGAGAGAGAGTGAGAGACTGGAGGGAGGGAGAGAGAGAGTGAGAGACTGGGGGGAGAGAGAGAGAGAGTGAGAGACTGGGGGGAGAGAGAGAGAGAGTGAGAGACTGGGGGGAGAGAGAGAGAGAGTGAGAGACTGGGGGGAGAGAGAGAGAGAGTGAGAGACTGGGGGGAGAGAGAGAGAGAGTGAGAGACTGGGGGGAGAGAGAGAGAGAGTGAGAGACTGGGGGGAGAGAGAGAGAGAGTGAGAGACTGGGGGGAGAGAGAGAGAGAGTGAGAGACTGGGGGGAGAGAGAGTGAGAGACTGGGGGGAGAGAGAGTGAGAGACTGGGGGGAGAGAGATAGTGAGAGACTGGGGGGAGAGAGAGAGAGAGGGAGACGGGGGGGGAGAGAGAGAGAGAGGGAGACGGGGGGAGAGAGAGAGAGAGAGAGAGGGAGACAGGGGGAGAGAGAGAGAGAGAGAGGGAGACGGGGGGAGAGAGAGAGAGAGAGGGAGACGGGGGGGGAGAGAGAGAGAGAGAGGGAGACGGGGGGGGAGAGAGAGAGAGAGAGGGAGACGGGGGGGGGGGGAGAGAGAGAGAGAGAGGGAGACGGGGGGGAGAGAGAGAGAGAGAGAGAGGGAGACGGGGGAGAGAGAGAGGGAGACGGGGGGAGAGAGAGAGGGAGACGGGGGGAGAGAGAGAGGGAGACGGGGGGAGAGAGAGAGAGAGACGGGGGGAGAGAGAGAGAGACGGTGAGAGAGAGAGAGAGAGAGACAGAGACGGGGGGAGAGAGATGGAGGGAGAGAGAGAGGGAGAGAGAGACAGACAGATGAGGATAGCGAGGGAGAGACGGAGAGCGAGAGAGACGATGGGAGAGAGAGAGAGAGAGAGAAACGGAGAGAGAGACCGAGAGAGAGACCAAGACGGGGAGGGAGAGAGATGGAGAGAGAGAGAGCGAGACGGTGAGGAGAGAGAGAGAGAGAGAGAGAGAGAAAGAGACGTTGGGGAGAGAGAGAGGGAGAGAAAGTGGAGAGAGAGGGAGAGAAAGTGGAGAGAGAGGGAGAGAAAGTGGAGAGAGAGAGAGAAAGTGGAGAGAGAGAGAGAGAAAGTGGAGAGAGAGAGAGAGAAAGTGGAGAGAGAGAGAGAGAAAGTGGAGAGAGAGAGAGACGGTGGAGAGAGAGAGAGTGAGAGACGGTGGAGAGAGTTGGGGAGAGGGAGAGAGTGAGACGTGGGGAGAGAGAGAGAAACTGGGGGGTAGAGATAGAGAGACGGTGGGGTGCGAGCGAGACGGTGAAGAGAGAGAGAGAAACGGGGCGAGAGAGAGACGGAGATGGTGAGGGAGAGAGTGAGAGAGATACGTAGAGAGAGAGACGGTGAGAGAGAGAGAGAGAGAGAGACGGTGAGAGAGAGAGAGAGAGAGACGGTGAGAGAGAGAAAGAGAGACGGTGATGGAAAGTGAGAGAAAGAGAGACGGTGAGGAGAGAGAGAAAGAGAGATGTTGGGGAGAAAAAGAGGGAGAGAGGGAGGGAGACGGCGGAGAGAGAGGGAGGGAGACGGCGGAGAGAGAGGGAGGGAGACGGCGGAGAGAGAGGGAGGGAGACGGCGGAGAGAGAGGGAGGGAGACGGCGGAGAGAGAGGGAGGGAGACGGCGGAGAGAGAGGGAGGGAGACGGCGGAGAGAGAGGGAGGCAGACGGCGGAGAGAGAGGGAGGCAGACGGCGGAGAGAGAGGGAGGCAGACGGCGGAGAGAGAGGGAGGCAGACGGCGGAGAGAGAGGGAGGCAGACGGTGAGACAGAGAGAGAGAGAGACGGAGAATGTGAGAGCGAGACAGAGAGGGGGAGAGAGAGAGAGAGTGTGTGTGTGGGAGAGAGGGAGAGAGACGGGGAGAGAAAGACAGAGAGAGACAGGGAGAGAGAGAGAGAGACGGGGGGAGAGAAAGAGACGGGGAGAGAGAGCGAGACAGCTAGAGACGGTGGGAGAGAGCGAGAGACGGTGGGAGAGAGCGAGAGACGGTGGGAGAGAGCGAGAGACGGTGGGAGAGAGCGAGAGACGGTGGGAGAGAGCGAGATAGACAGAGAGCTGGCGGAGAGAGAGAAAGAGAGCTGGCGGAGAGAGAGAGACAGAGCGAGAGACAGACGGGGGAGAGAGGGAGAAAGAGAGAGAGAGAGAGACGGGGTGAGAGAGAGACGGGGTGAGAGAGAGACGGGGTGAGAGAGAGAGAGACGGGGTGAGAGAGAGAAAGAGAGACGGTGTGAGAGAGAAAGAGGGAGAGAGAGAGATGGCGGAGAGAGAGGGAGGGAGACGGCGGAGTTGGGAGGGAGACGGCGGAGAGAGACGGTAGAGTGGGAGAGAGCGAGAGAGGCCGTGAGAGAGAGAGAGACGGTGAGGAGAGAGAGAGAGAAAGAGAGACGTTGGGGAGAGAGAGAGGGAGAGATGGGGAGAGAGACGGTGGAGAGAGAGAGAGTGAGAGACGGTGGAGAGAGTTGGGGAGAGGGAGAGAGTGAGACGTGGGGAGAGAGAGAGAAACTGGGGGGTAGAGATAGAGAGACGGTGGGGTGCGAGCGAGACGGTGAAGAGAGAGAGAGAGACGGGGCAAGAGAGAGACGGAGATGGTGAGGGAGAGACGGTGAGAGAGAGAGAGACGGTGAGAGAGAGAGAGACGGTGAGAGAGAGAGAGACGGTGAGAGAGAGAGAGACGGTGAGAGAGAGAGAGACGGTGAGAGAAAGTGAGAGAAAGAGAGACAGGGTGAGAGAGAGAGAGACGGTGAGGAGAGAGAGAAAGAGATATGTTGGGGAGAAAAAGAGGGGGGGAGAAAAAGAGGGAGGGAGACGGCGGAGAGAGAGGGAGGGAGACGGCGGAGAGAGAGGGAGGGAGACGGCGGAGAGAGAGGGAGGGAGACGGCGGAGAGAGAGGGAGGGAGACGGCGGAGAGAGAGGGAGGGAGACGGCGGAGAGAGAGGGAGGGAGACGGCGGAGAGAGAGGGAGGGAGACAGTGAGACAGAGAGAGAGAGAGATGGAGAATGTGAGAGCGAGAGAGAGGGGCAGAGAGAGAGAGAGTGTGTGTGTGGGAGAGGGAGAGAGACGGGGAGAGAAAGACAGAGAGACAGGGAGAGAGAGAGAGACAGGGAGAGAGAGAGAGACGGGGGAGAGAAAGAGAGATGGAGAGATGGAGAGAGAGAGACAGGGAGAGAGAGCGAGAGACGGAGAGAGAGAGAGACAGACAGATGGGGATTGCGAGAAAGAGAGGGAGAGACAGAGAGAGAGATAGACGGGGGGGGGGGGGGGTGGGGGTGGAGAGATAGACGGGGTGTGAGAGATAGACGGGGGGGGGGGAAGAGAGAGAGACCGGGAGAGAGACGGCGAGAGAGAGCGAGAAAGAGAGATACAGGCGAAGAGAGAGAGAGAGAGACGGTGGGGAGAGAGTGAGAGAGAGACAGAGATAGAGGG
>NW_027141077.1:27500-63020 GCF_036365525.1 Heterodontus francisci
TCAGAGAAGGCTGATTCCTGGGATGAAGGGGTTGTTTTATGAGGAATGGTTGAACAGGTTGGGCCGATGCTCATTGGAGTTTAGAAGAATGAGAGGTGATCTTATTGAGACATACAAGATCCTGAAGGTACTTGACAGAGTGGATACTGGGAAGATTTTCCTCGTGGAGAATAGAACTAGGGGACACAGTTTCAGAATAAGGGGTCTCCCATTTAAGAAGGACAGGAGGAAAGTTTTTTTCTCTGAGTGTGGTTAATCTTTGGAATTCTCTTCCCCAGAGAGCGGTGGAGGCTGGGTCACTGAATACATTTAAGGATGAGTCAGATTTGCGATCGATAAGGGAGTCGAGGGTGATGGAGGGACGGGGGGCAGGCAGGAAAGTGGAGTTGAGGCAACTATCAGATCAGCCGTGATCGTATTGAATGGTGGAGCAGGCTCGAGGGGCCGAATGGCCTACTCCTGCCCCTAAGTCCTACGTTTCTATGAAATGTGGTACCTGGGAGCAGAGAGGGTGTCCGAAGTGAGGAGGAGGGGTAATGTGGGGTGCCATTTCAGGGCTGGAGCAGAAAGGAACTGCACCATCGCAACCCGGCTGGGCCCAGAGTCCGAGCGGAAAGGATAAATAGGGCGGTCACAAGGACTTAACACTAGTAAGTACAGGGGAGGCAGTGGCGTACTGGTATTGTCACGGGACTAGTAACCCAGAGACCCAGGGTATTGCTCTGGGGACATGGGTTCGAATCCCACCACAGCAGAAGGTGGAATTTGAATTTAATTAATAAATCTGTCATTAAAAAGCTAGTCTAATGATGGCCATGAAATCATTGTCGATTGTTGTAAAAACCCCATCTGGTTCACTAATGTCCTTTAGGGAAGGAAATCTGCTGTCCTTACCTGGTCTGGCCTACATGTGACTCCAGACCCACAGCAATGTGGTTAACCTCTTACGTGCCCTCTGAAATGGCCTAGCAAGCCACTCAGTTGTATCTAACCGCTAGGAAGTCAATGAGGGATGAAACCGGACGGACTACCCGGCATCGACCTAGGCACCGGAAACGACAATGGCAAACCCAGCAATGGCAATACTGTCCATGACAGTATTGGGAAGAGTGATCAGCGCACAGTCCTTGTGGAGACAAAGTCCCGCCTTCACATTGAGGATACCCTCCATCGTGCTGTGTGCAGAAGAGGGAGGAGTTGGCCGCACGAGTTGAGTTTGGCTGGAGTCATAGAATCCCAGAAATATACAGCACAGAACAAGGCCATTCAGTCCACGGTCCCCGTTCTGGCTCTCTGATAGACCCATGCAATTAAATCGGGTACTGGGTAAATCTAATGAGCACCTTTGCTGTGGAGGACGAGTTTCTGGAGTGTGTTCGAGATGGTTTCCTCGAGCAGTATGTTGAGGAGCTGACGAGAGAACAGGCTATTTTAGATCCAGTACTACGTAACGAGAGCGCAAATTAATCTTCTAAAGGAACCTTTAGGGAAGAGTGACCATAATATGGTAGTATTTTACATTATGTTTGGAAGTGAGGTAGTTCAATCTGAAGCCAGGGTGTTAAATTTGAACAAAGGAAATTGTGAAGGTCTGAGGAGCAAATTGGCTGAGGTGGATTGGGAAAATCCATTAAAAGGTCTGACAGGACTTTGTCAATGGACAGCCTTTAATGAAATATTACATAGTTTACAGCAACTATACATTCCTTCAAGGCACAAAAAACCGCCAAAGTAAAGGCAGTCAACCGTGGCTAACAAAGGAAGTTAAGGATTGTATAAGATTAAAAGAAAAGGCCGATAAAGTTGCCAGAAGTGGTAGTAAACCTGAGGATTGGGAGGATTTTACAATACAGCAAAGGAGGACCAAGAAACTGATAAAGAAAGGGAGAATAGACTATGAATGTAAACCGGGAAAAGAAACATAAAAACGGACTGTAAAAGTTTCTATAGATATGTAAAAAGGAAACGTTTGGCAAAGACAAATATGGGTCCATTACGGGCAGAGTCAGGAGAATTTATAATGGGGAATAGAGAAATGGCAGAGAAGCTAAATGATGACTTTGTGTCTGTCTTCACTGAGGAAGATACAAGAAATCTCCCAGAATTAGAGATCCAAGGGATTAGGGGGAATGAGGAACTGAAGGAAATTAGTATTAGTAAGAAGGTTGTATTGGAGAAATTAATGGGGCTGAAGGTTGATAAGTTCCCAGGACCTGATATTCTACATCCCAGAGTGTTGGAAGAGGTAGCTATGGAGATAGTGGATGCATTGGTGATCATCTTCCGAAACTCGATAGTTTCTGGAACGGGTCCTGCAGATTGGAAGGTAGCAAATGTCAGCCCAATATTTAAGAAGGGAGGGAGAGAGAAAACAGGGAATTACAGACCTGTTAGCCTTACATCAGTCATTGGGAAAATGCAAAAACAAAATCCCATGGGATCCAGGGAAATGCAGCAAGGTGGATACAAAATTGGCTCAGAGGCAGGAAACAAGGGGTAATTGTTGACTGGTGTTTTCGCGACAGGAGGGCTGTTTCCAGTGGTGTTCCGCAGGGCTCAGTACTGGGTCCCCTGCTGTTTGTGATATATATTAACAATTTGGATGTAAATGTAGGGGGAGTGATCAAGAAGTTTGTGAATGACACAAAGATTGGCCGTGTGGTAGATAGCGAGGAGGATAAGCTGTCGGCTGCAGGAAGATATTGATGGTCTGGTCAGATGGGCAGAAAAGTGGCAAATGGAATTTGACCAGGAGAAATGTGAGGTGATGCATCTGGGGAGGTCAAACAAGGCAAAGGAATACATGATTAATGGGAGAATACGGAGAAGTGTAGAGGAAGTGAGGGACCTTGGAGTGAATGTCCACAGATCCCTGAAGGTAGCAGGACAGGTCGATAAGGTGGTTAAGAAGGCAGATGGAATCCTTTCCTTTATTAGCTGAGGTATAGAATATAAGAGCAGGGAGGTTATGCTGGAACTGTATAAATCATTGGTTAGGCCACTACTTGAGTACTGTGTGCAGTTCTGGTCACCTCATTACAGAAAGGATGTATTTGCACTAGAGAGGGTACAGAGGAGATTTACGAGGATGTTGCCAGGACTGGAAAAATGCAGCTATGAGGAAAGATTGGATAGGCTGGGGTTGTTCTCCTTGGAACAGAGAAGGCTGAGGGGAGATCTGATTGAAATGTACAAAATGTTGAGGGTCCTGGATAGAGTGGAGGTGAAGGGTCTATTCACCTTAGCAGAGAGGTCAGTGACGAGGGGGCAGAGATTTAAAGCGATTGGTAGAAAAATTAGAGGGGAGATGGGGAAAACCTTTCACCTAGAGGGTGGTGATGGTCTGGAACTCACTGCCTGAAAGGGTAGTTGAGGCCGAGACCCTCAACTCATTCAAAAGGAGTCTGGATAGGCACCTCAAGTGCCGTAAACTGCAGGGCTACGGAGAACATTCTGGAAGGTGGGATCGGAATAGGGCGATCGTTTATCAGCCAGCACAGACACGATGGGCCGAGTGGCCTCTTTCTGTGCCGCAAACGTTCTATGATTTCTGTAATTCTAATCTATGTTACCAACCGAATTGATAAAGGGGAGTTGGTGGACGTGGTATACTTGGATTTTCAGAAGGCTTTTGATAACATCTCCCACAGGAGGTTGGTTAGCAAAATAAAAGCACATGGGACAGGAGGCATGGATTCAGGATTGGTTAACAGGCAGAAAACAGAGAGTAGGAATAAACGGGTCATTCTCGCGTTGGCAGGCTGTGACGAGTGGGGTACCGCAGGGATCAGTGCTTGGGCCCCAGCTGTTCACAATATAGATCAATGATTTGGATGTGGGGACCAAATGCAATTTTTCCAAGTCCGCAGATGACAAAACTTGGGAATGTGTGTTGTGAGGAAGATGCAAAGCGGCTTCAAGGAGACTTGGACAGACATAGTGAGTGGGCAAGAACATGGTAGATGGAATATAACATGGACCAATGTGAGGTTATCCACTTTGGTAGGAGGAATAGATGTGCAGAGTATTTCTTAAATGGTAAGAGATTAGAAAGTGTAGATGGACAAAGGGACCTGGGTGTCCTTGTCAATAAGTCACTGAAAGCTAACATGCAGGTGCAGAATGCAATTAAGAAGGCTAATGGTCTGTTAGTCTTTATCACAAGAGGATTTGAGTACAGGAGTAGTGAAGTCTTGCTTCAATTGTATAGAACCTTGGTTCGACCGCACCCTGGAGTATTGTGTGCAGTTTTGGTCCCCTGACCTTAGGAAGGATATTATTTCCATAGAGGGAGTGTAACGAAGGTTCACCAGACTTGTTCCCGGGATGGTGGGACTGTCCGATGAAGAGAGATTGGGGGAAACTGTATTCTCTAGAGTTTCGAAGAATGAGAGGTGATCTCATCGAAACCAACAAAATACTTAAAGGGATAAACAGGGTAGATGTAGGTAAGATGTTTCTCCTGGTTGAAGAGTCTAGAACCAGGGGACACAATTTGAAAATAAGGGGGAAGCCACTTGGGACAGAGATGAGGAGAAATTTCTCTACTCAGAGGATTGTGAATGTTTGGAATTCTCTATCCCAGAGGGCTGTGGAAGCTCAGTCATTGAGTATGTTTAAAGCAGAGATTGACAGATTTCTAAATACCAATGACATAAAGGGAGATGGCGATAGTCTGGGAAAAAGGGCATTGAAGTGGATGATCAGCCATGATAGTATTGAATGGTGGAGTAGGCTCGATGGGCTGAATGGCCTAATCCTGTTCCGATGTTCCTCTGTATTAAACCCCATTTTTTTTTCTCATTTTTTTCTTTTATAAATAAATCAAAAACTCAAATTAAAATGCCATTCTCTGCCCGTGCTGCCCCTGTCCTGGGAGTGTTTGATGGGGACAGTGTAGAGGGAGCTTTACTCTGTATCTAACCCCCGTACTGTACCTGTCCTGGGAGTGTTTGATGGGGGACAGTGTAGAGGGAGCTTTACTCTGTATCTAACCCCCGTACTGTACCTGTCCTGGGTGTGTTTGATGGGGACAGTGTAGAGGGAGCTTTACTCTGTATCTAACCCCCGTACTGTACCTGTCCTGGGAGTGTTTGATGGGGACAGTGCAGAGGGAGCTTTACTCTGTATCTAACCCCCGTACTGTACCTGTCCTGGGGAGTGTTTGATGGGGACAGCGTAGAGGGAGCTTTACTCTGTATCTAACCCCTGTACTGTACCTGTCCTGGGGAGTGTTTGATGGGGACAGCGAAGAGGGAGCTTTACTCTGTATCGAACCCCCGCACTGTACCTGTCCTGGGGAGTGTTTGATGAGGACAGTGTAGAGGGAGCTTTACTCTGTATCTAACCCCTGTACTGTACCTGTCCTGGAAGTGTTTGATGGGGGACAGTGTAGAGGGAGCTTTACTCTGTATCTTACCCCCGTACTGTACCTGTCCTGGGAGTGTTTAATGGGGACAGTGTAGAGGGAGCTTTACTCTGTATCTAACCCCCGTACTGTCCCTGTCCTGGGAGTGTTTGATGGGGACAGTGTAGAGGGAGCTTTACTCTGTATCTAACCCCCGTACTGTACCTGTCCTGGGGAGTGTTTGATGGGGGACAGTGTAGAGGGAGCTTTACTCTGTATCTAACCCCCGTACTGTACCTGTCCTGGGGAGTGTTTGATGGGGACAGTGTAGAGGGAGCTTTACTCTGTATCTTACCCCCGTACTGTACCTGTCCTGGAAGTGTTTGATGGGGACAGTGACTTTTAATCGTAATTTTTGTCTTTTGCAGTGTCGGATGGACAACACAACCGCTGTGGGAATTTGTTGGATTTTAGTCTTCATGCTTCCAGTTTGGATGGTGGCTATTCTGTGTATAAGATGCCGAAATTCAGCACCCAGTGAGTCCGGCATGTTTCGTCTAATTCAGTCCCTGTTATCTGCCTGTTCTTCAAAAGCTGTGCAGGTGACACTGAGGCCGATTCCTGGGCACGTTGGTGACTCACTCAGTCCCGGCTTAGTGTTGCCCTCAGCTCTCAGTCATTACAGAGGGAGCGCCGCGCTGTCGGAGGGTCAGTACTGAGGGAGCGCCGCGCTGTCGGAGGGTCAGTACTGAGGGAGCGCCGCGCTGTCGGAGGGTCAGTACTGAGGGAGCGCCGCACTGTCGGAGGGTCAGTACTGAGGGAGCGCCGCGCTGTCCGAGGGTCAGTAAACTTTGAAAACTTTCAAAGTTTTGTCGCTTTTGCCTTGGGGGGGTGGGGGTGGGGGTGGGGTGGGGGGAGAGTCAAATCCTCGTTTGCGCACAGCAAGATCCCACGCTCAGCGATGTGACAGCTTGAACAGAGGGCCAGCAGAGGGTCGATGGGTCGAAAGGCCTCCACGGCCACCGAGATGAAGCTTACTTACCTTGCTTTTGCCCTGAATAGACAAAGCCAAGCCTCCTGTGTGCATTTGTAACAGTCATCACTGTGAAAGATATATGCAAATAAGGTGCATCTGCAGTTATACATGCAAATTGGCTCAATGCGCCATTTCAAACTGCTTTCAAACCTCTGTTAGACCACACTCGGAGCACTGTGCACAGTTCCAGTCTCCATATCCCTCGGGTTAGACCACACTCTGAGCACTGTGCACAGTTCCAGTCTCCGTATCCCTCGGTTAGACCATACTCGGAGCACTGTGTACAGTTCCGGTCTCCATATCTCTCGGTTAGACCACACTCGGAGCACTGTGTACAGTTCCAGTCTCCATATCCCTCGGGTTAGACCACACTCGGAGCACTGTGTGCAGTTCTGGTCTCCATATCCCTCGGGTTAGACCACACTCGGAGCACTGTGTACAGTTCCAGTCTCCATATCCCTCGGGTTAGACCACACTCGGAGCACTGTGTACAGTTCCAGTCTCCATATCCCTCGGGTTAGACCACACTCGGAGCACTGTGTACAGTTCCAGTCTCCATATCCCTCAGTTAGACCACACTCGGAGCACTGTGTACAGTTCCGGTCTCCATATCTCTCGGTTAGACCACACTCGGAGCACTGTGTACAGTTCCGGTCTCCATATCCCTCGGGTTAGACCACACTCTGAGCACTGTGTACAGTTCCAGTCTCCATATCCCTCGGTTAGACCACACTTGGAGCACTGTGTACAGTTCCAGTCTCCATATCCCTCGGTTAGACCACACTTGGAGCACTGTGTACAGTTCCAGTCTCCATATCCCTCGGTTAGACCACACTCGGAGCACTGTGTGCAGTTCCGGTCTCCATATCCCTCGGTTGGACCACACTCGGAGCACTGTGTCCAGTTCTGATCTCCATATCCCTCGGTTAGACCACACTCGGAGCACTGTGCACAGTTCTGATCTCCACATTATAAAAAGGATATCGAGACACTGGAGAAGGTGGAAAATAGATTTACTGGAATGATACCAGAACTGAGAGGTTAGAACTATCAGGAAAGATTGACCAGGCTGGGGCTCTTTTCTCTAGAGAAGAGAAGGCTGAGGGGGTGACCTGATAGAGGTCTTTAAGATGATGAAAGGGGCTCGATCGGGCAGACGTAGAGAAGAGGTTTCCACTTGCGGGCGAGACCAGTACTGCAGGGGTGGGGGGGGTGGGGGTCGTCGATATAAAACGGTCACTAATAAATCCAATGGGGGAATTCAGGAGAAACGTCTTTCCCCAGAGAGTGGGGAGAATGTGGAACTCACTCCCACCGAGAGTGGGTTGAGGTGAATAGTATCGATGTATTTAAGGGAGTGGGGGAGCTGGATAAAGACATGAGGGAGAAAGGAATGGAAGGGTATGGTGATGGGGGAGATGGAGAGGGAGTGGGAGGAGGCTCGTGTGGAGCAGAGACACCAGTACAGAGACAAAGGGCCGAGTGGCCAGTTTCGGTGACGTGGATGCTGTGAGGCAGCTTTGATGATGAACATTGTGCATCCTGACTGTTCATCGCAATCGCAGTATCACTGTTCCTCTCGTCTGAGATCCCACCCACTTGAAAGGTGCAGTATCTGATGTTGCAATCTTTGCAACCTTTGCTGTTTCACACGCCCTGCTTTCCTGCTGCACCTCGCTGCCTTTGTGGGTTTCAGTTTGTCTCCTTCAATCAACAGGTGCAATGTTTTCAGTCTCTTCGAGTTCGGGGGGAGGGGGAGGAGGGAGCAGATGAGGCATAATCAGCACACACTCAGACTCACACAGATACACACACTCAGACTCACACAGATACACACACTCAGACTCACACAGATACACACGCTCACACTCACATAGATACACACACTCAGACTCACACAGATACACACACTCAGACTCACACAGATACACACGCTCACACTCACACAGATACACACACTCAGACTCACACAGATACACACACTCAGACTCACACAGATACACACGCTCACACTCACATAGATACACACACTCAGACTCACACAGATACACACGCTCACACTCACACAGATACACACACTCAGACTCACACAGATACACACGCTCAGACTCACACAGATACACACACTCAGACTCACACAGATACACACGCTCACACTCACATAGATACACACGCTCACACTCACATAGATACACACACTCAGACTCACACAGATACACACGCTCACACTCACACAGATACACACGCTCACACTCACACAGATACACACACTCAGACTCACACAGATACACACACTCAGACTCACACAGATACACACGCTCACACTCACATAGATACACACACTCAGACTCACACAGATACACACGCTCACACTCACACAGATACACACACTCAGACTCACACAGATACACACGCTCACACTCACATAGATACACACACTCACACTCACACTAACACAGGTACACACACTCACTAACACAGATACACACACTCACACTCACACAGATACACACACTCAGACTCACATAGATACACACACTCACACTCACATAGATACACACACTCACAGTCACACTAACACAGATATTCACACTCACATAGATACACACACTCACACTAACACAGGTACACACACTCACACTCACACTAACACAGATACACACACTCACACAGATACACACACTCAGACTCACACAGATACACACACTCACACTCACACAGATACACACACTCACACTCACACAGATACACACACTCACACTCACACAGATACACGAACTCAGACTCACACAGATACACGCACTCACACTCACACAGATACTCACAATCACACAGATACACACACTCACATAGATACACACACTCAGACTCACATAGATACACAAAATCACACTCACACTAACACGGATACACACACTCACACTCACACTAACATAGATACACACACTCACACTAACACAGATAAATACACTCTCACTCACACAGATACACACGCTCACACTCACACAGATACACACGCTCACACTAACACAAATATACACACTCACACTCACACTAACACAGATACACACGCTCACACTCAGAGATACACACACTTACACTCACACTAACACAGATACACACACTCACACTCACACAGATACACACACTCACACTCACACAGATACACACACTCAGACTCACAGCGATACACACACTCACACTCACACAGATACACACGCTCACACTCACACAGATACACACACTCAGACTCACATAGATACACACACTCAGACTCACATAGATACACACACTCACACTCACACGGATACACACGCTCACACTCACACAGATACACACGCTCACACTCACACAGATACTCACACGAACACTCACAGATACACACACTCACACTAACACAGATACACACACTCACACTAACACAGATACACACGCTCACACTCAGAGATACACACACTTACACTCACACTCACATAGATACACACACTCACACTCACACAGATACACACACTCAGACTCACACAGATACACACCCTCACACTCACACTAACACAGATACACACACTCACACTCACACAGATACACACACTCACACTAACACAGATACACACACTCACACTCACACAGATACACACACTCACACTCACACTAACACAGGTACACACACTCACTAACACAGATACACACACTCACACTCACACAGATACACACTCAGACTCACACTCACACAGATACTCACACTAACACAGATACACACACTCACACTCACACAGGTACACACACTCACTAACACAGATACACACACTCACACTCACACAGATACACACACTCAGACTCACACTCACACAGATACACACACTCAGACTCACACTCACACAGATACACACGCTCACACTCACACAGATACACACGCTCACACTCACATAGATACACACACACTCACACAGATACACACGCTCACACTCACATAGATACACACACTCACACAGATACACACGCTCACACTCACACAGATAAACACACTCACACTCACATAGATACACACACTCACACTCACACTAACACAGATACACACACTCACATAGATACACACACTCACACTAACACAGATACACACACTCACACTCACACAGATACACACACTCACATAGATACACACACTCACACTAACACAGATACACACACTCACACTAACACAGATACACACACTCACACTCACATAGATACACACACTCACACTCACATAGATACACACACTCACGCTCACACTAACACAGATACACACGCTCACACTCACATAGATACACACACTCACGCTCACACTAACACAGATACACACGCTCACACTCACTCAGATACACACGCTCACACTCACACAGATACACACACTCACACTCACACTAACACAGATACACACTCTCACACTCACAGAGATACACACACACACACACTAACACAGATACACATGCTCACACTCACACAGATACACACACTCACACTAACACAGATACACACACTCACACTCACACTAACATAGATACACACACTCACACTAACACAGATAAATACACTCTCACTCACACAGATACACACGCTCACACTCACACAGATACACACGCTCACACTAACACAGATATACACACACACACTCACACTAACACAGATACACACGCTCACACTCAGAGATACACACACTTACACTCACACTAACACAGATACACACACTCACACTAACACAGATACACACACTCACACTCACACAGATACACACACTCAGACTCACATCGATACACACACTCACACTCACACAGATACACACACTCACTCACAGACACTCACACTCACACTCACACAGATACACACACTCACTCACAGGGATACACACACTCACACTAACACAAATACACACACTCACACTAACACAGATACAGACACTCTCACACTAACACAGATTCACACACTCACACTCACACTAACACAGATACACACACTCACACAGATACACATGCTCACACTCACAGATACACACACTCACACTCACACAGATACACACACTCACACTCACACGAACACAGATACACACACTCACACTCAGAGATACTCACACTCACACAGATACACACACACACTCACACAGATACACACACTCACACTAACACAGATACACACACTCACACAGATACACACACTCACACTAACACAGATACACACACTCACACTAACACAGATACACACACTCACACTCACAGAGATACACACACTCACACTAACAGATACACACTCTCACACTCACAGAGATACACACACTCACACTAACAGATACACACTCACACAAACACAGATACACACACTCACACTCACATAGATACACACACTCACACTAACACAGATACACACACTCACACTCACACAGATACACACGCTCACACAAACACAGATACACACACTCACACAGATACACACACTCACACTAACACAGATACACACACTCACACTCACAGAGATACACACACTCACACTAACAGATACACACTCTCACACTCACAGAGATACACACACTCACACTAACAGATACACACTCACACAAACACAGATACACACACTCACACTCACATAGATACACACACTCACACTAACACAGATACACACACTCACACTCACACAGATACACATGCTCACACAAACACAGATACACATGCTCACACTCACACAGATACGCACACTCACTCATATAGATACACACACTCACATATACACACACACTCACATATACACACACACTCACATATACACACACACTCACATATACACACACACTCACATATACACACACACTCACATAGATACACACACTCACATACACACACAAACACACACAGATACACACACTCACACAGATACACACACTCACACTCACATGGATACACACACTCAAACTCACACTAACACAGATACACAGACTCACACTCACATAGATACACACAGTCACATAGATACACACACTCACACTAACACAGATACACACACTCACACTCATATAGATACACACACTCACATATACACACACACTCACATAGATACACACACTCATATAGATACACACACTCACATACACACACAAACACACACAGATACACACACACTCACACAGATACACACACTCACACTCGCATGGATACACACACTCACACTAACACAGATACACACACTCACACTAACACAGATACACACACTCACACACATAGATACACACACTCACAGATACACACACTCACACACACACTCACATATACACACACACTCACATATACACACACACTCACATATACACACACACTCACATAGATACACACACTCACACATACACACACACTCACACACACAGATACACACACTCACATAGATACACACACTCACATATACACACACTCACATACACACACACACTCACATAGATACTCACACTCACACTCACACTAACACATACACACACACACACTAACACA
Organism: Heterodontus francisci; assembly: GCF_036365525.1. Taxonomy (NCBI): domain Eukaryota; kingdom Metazoa; phylum Chordata; class Chondrichthyes; order Heterodontiformes; family Heterodontidae; genus Heterodontus; species Heterodontus francisci. Next base: position 40,390 of record NW_027141077.1, read on the forward strand.
TACACACACACATATATACTCACACTAACACAGATACACACGCTCACACTCACATAGATACTCACACTCACACTCACACTAACACAGATACTCACACTCACATAGATACACACTCACACAGATACACACACTCACACTCACACAGATACACACACTCACACAAACACAGATACACATGCTCACACTCACACAGATACACACACTCACTCATATAGATACACACACTCACACTCACATGGATACACACACTCACACTCACACTAACACAGATACACAGACTCACACTCACATAGATACACACAGTCACATATATACACACACTCACACTAACACAGATACACACACTCACACTCATATAGATACACACACACTCACATAGACACACACACTCACATAGACACACACACTCACATAGACACACACACTCACATAGATACACACACTCATATAGATACATACACACACAAACACACACAGATACACACACACTCACACAGCTACACACACTCACACTCACATGGATCCACACACTCACACTAACACAGATACACACACTCACACACATAGATACACACACTCACATAGATACACACACTCACACACACACTCACATATACACACACACTCACATATACACACACACTCACATAGATACACACACTCACACTAACACATACACACACACATATATACTCTCACTAACACAGATACACACGCTCACACTCACATAGATACGCACACTCACACTAACACAGATACACTCTCACACTCACACTAACACAGATACTCACACTCACACACACATAGTTACAAATACTCACACTCACACTAGCACAGATACACACGCTCACACTCACATAGATACACACACTCATAGATACACACGCTCACGCTAACACAGATACTCACACTCACACAGATACACACGCTCACACTCACACAGATACACACGCTCACACTCACATAGATACACACACTCACACTAACACAGATACACACACTCACACTCACATAGATACACACACTCACATAGATACACACACTCACATAGATACACACACACTCACACAGATACACACACTCACACTCACATAGATACACACACTCACACACATAGATACACACACACACATAGATACACTCACACACACACTCACATATATACACACACTCACATAGATACTAACACTCACATAGATACTAACACTCACATAGATACTCACACTCACAATCTTACTCGCACTCGCACTCGCACTCGCACTCACACTCACACTCACATTCACACACACATACACACATACACACATACACACATACACACTCACATATACACTCACACTCACATAGATACACACACTCACACTCACACAGATACACATGCTCACACTCACATAGATACACACACACACTAAAACAGATACTCACACTCACACAGATACACACACTCACACTAACACAGATACTCACACTCACACTAACACAGATGCACACACTCACATAGCTACACACACTCACACTAACTCAGATACTCACACTCACACTCACATAGATACTCACACTAACACAGATACTGACACTCACACTCACACACACATAGATACACATACTCACTCACATAGATACACACACTCACACTCACACTAACACAGATACACACGCTCACACTCACAAAGATACACACACTCACATTAACATAGATACACACACTCACACTCACACAGATACTCACACTCACACAGATACTCACACTCACATAGATACACACACTCACACTAACACAGATACTCACACTCACATAGATACACACACTCACACTAACACAGATACTCACACTCACACAGATACACACTCACACTCACACTAACACAGATACTCACACTCACATAGATACACACACTCACACTAACACAGATACTCACACTCACACACACATAGATACACATACACTCACACTCACATAGATACACACACTCACACTAACACAGATACACATACACTCACACTCACATAGATACACACACTCACACTAACACAGATACTCACACTCACACTCAGAGATATACACACTCACACAAACACAGATACTCACACACACACTCACACTAACACAGATACACATGCTCAAACTCACACAGATACACACACTCACACTCACATAGATACACATACTCACACTCACACACACATAGATACACTCACACTCACATAGATACACATACTCACATTCACAAAGATACACATCCTCACACTAACACAGATACTCACACTCACACTCACATAGATACACATACTCACACTCACACACACATAGATACACTCACACTCACATAGATACACATACTCACATTCACAAAGATACACATCCTGACACTAACACAGATACACACACTCACACTCACATAGATACACATACTCACACTCACACTCACATAGATACACATACTCACACTCACACACACATAGATACACTCACACTCACATAGATACACACACTCACACTCACATAGATACACACACTCACACTAACATAGATACACACACTCACACTAACACAGATACTCACACTCACACTCGCATAGATACACACACTCACACACATATAGATACACATACTCACACTCATATAGATACACATGCTCACACTCACACAGATACACACACTCACACTCACACAGATACACACACTCACACTAACACATACACACACACATATATACTCACACTAACACAGATACACACGCTCACACTCACATAGATACACACACTCATAGATACACACGCTCACGCTAACACAGATACTCACACTCACACAGATACACACGCTCACACTCACACAGATACACACACTCACACTCACACAGATACACACACTCACACTCACATAGATACACACACTCACATAGATACACACACACTCACACAGATACACACACTCACACAGATACACATGCTCACACTCACAGATACACACACTCACACTCACACAGATACACACACTCACACGAACACAGATACACACACTCACACTCAGAGATACTCACACTCACACAGATACACACACTCACACTCACACAGATACACACACTCACACTCACACTAACACAGATACACACACTCACACTCACAGAGATACACACACTCACACTAACAGATACACACTCTCACACTCACACAGATACACACACTCACACTAACAGATACACACACTCACACTAACAGATACACACTCTCACACTCACACAGATACACACAGTCACACAAACACAGATACACACACTCACACTCACATAGATACACACACTCACACTCACACAGATACACACGCTCACACAAACACAGATACACATGCTCACACTCACACAGATACTCACACTCACTCATATAGATACACACACTCACATATACACACACACTCACAACTACACACACACTCACATAGATACACACACTCATATAGATACACACACTCACATACACACACAAACACACACAGATACACACACACTCACACAGATACACACACTCACACTCACATGGATACACACACTCAAACTCACACTAACACAGATACACAGACTCACACTCACATAGATACACACACTCACACTAACACAGATACACACACTCACACTAACACAGATACACACACTCACACTCATATAGATACACACACTCACATATACACACACACTCACATAGATACACACACTCATATAGATACACACACTCACATACACACACAAACACACACAGATACACACACACTCACACAGATACACACACTCACATGGATACACACACTCACACTCACACTAACACAGATACACTCACACACATAGATACACACACTCACAGATACACACACTCACACACACACTCACATATACACACACACTCACATAGATACACACACTCACACATACACACACACTCACACACATAGATACACACACTCACATAGATACACACACTCACATAGATACACACACTCACACACACACTCACATATACACACACACTCACATATACACACACACTCACATATACACACACACTCACATAGACACTCACACTCACACTAACACATACACACACACACACTAACACATACACACACACATATATACTCACACTAACACAGATACACACGCTCACACTCACATAGATACACACACTCACACCATCACAGATACTCACACTCACATAGATACACACACTCACACTCACACAGATACACACACTCACACTCACACAGATACACACACTCACACAAACACAGATACACATGCTCACACTCACACAGATACACACACTCACTCATATAGATACACACACTCACACTCACATGGATACACACACTCACACTCTCACTAACACAGATACACAGACTCACACTCGCATAGATACACACAGTCACATATATACACACACTCACACTAACACAGATACACACACTCGCACTCATATAGATACACACACACTCACATAGACACACACTCACATAGACACACACACTCATATAGATACACACACTCACATACACACACAAACACACACAGATACACACACACTCACACAGCTACACACACTCACACTCACATGGATACACACACTCACACTAACACAGATACACACACTCACACACATAGATACACACACTCACATAGATTCACACACTCACACTAACACAGATACACACACTCACACTAACACAGATACACACACTCACACTCACATAGATACACACACTCACATAGATACACACACACTCACACAGATACACACACTCACACTCACATAGATACACACACTCACATAGATACACTCACACACACACTCACATATATACACACACTCACATAGATACACACACACACACATAGATACACACACACACACTCACATATATACACACACTCACATATATACACACACTCACATAGATACTAACACTCACATAGATACTCGCACTCGCACTCGCACTCGCACTCGCACTCACACTCACTCACACTCACACTCACACATACACACATTCACACTAACACATACACACACACACTCACACATATACTCACACTCACATAGATACTCACACTCACACAGATACACATGCTCACACTCACATAGATACACATACTCACACTCACACACACATAGATACACTCACACTCACATAGATACACATACTCACATTCACATAGATACACACACTCACACTAACACAGATACTCACACTCACACTCGCATAGATACACACACTCACACACATATAGATACACATACTCACACCCATATAGATACACATGCTCACACTCACACAGATACACACACTCACACTCACACAGATACACACACTCACACTAACACATACACACACACACACACACTCACACTAACACATACACACACACATATATACTCACACTAACACAGATACACACGCTCACACTCACATAGATACGCACACTCACACTCACACTAACACAGATACACTCTCACACTCACACTAACACAGATACTCACACTCACACTCACATAGTTACAAATACTCACACTCACACTAGCACAGATACACACGCTCACACTCACATAGATACACACACTCACACTCACATAGATACACACACTCACACTAACACAGATACACACACTCACACTCACATAGATACACACACTCACACAGATACACACACACTCACACAGATACACACACTCACACTCACAGATACACACACTCACACACATAGATACACACACACACATAGATACACTCACACACACACTCACATATATACACACACTCACATATATACACACACTCACATATATACACACACTCACATAGATACTCACACTCACATAGATACTCACACTCACAATCTTACTCGCACTCACACTCACACTCACACTAACACATACACACATTCACACTAACACATACACACACACACTCACATATATACTCACACTCACATAGATACACACACTCACACTAACACAGATACACATGCTCACACTCACATCGATACACACACACACTAACACAGATACTCACACTCACACTAACACAGATACTCACACTCACACTAACACAGATGCACACGCTCACACTCACATAGATACACACACTCACACTAACTCAGATACTCACACTCACATAGATACACACACTCACACTAACACAGATACTGACACTCACACTCACACACACATAGATACACATACTCACACTCACATAGATACACACACTCACTAACACAGATACACACGCTCACACTCACATAGATACACACACTCACACTAACACAGATACTCACACTCACATAGATACACACGCTCACACTCACATAGATACACACACTCACACTAACACAGATACTCACACTCACATAGATACACACACTCACACTAACACAGATACTGACACTCACACTCACACACACATAGATACACATACTCACACTCACACTCACATAGATACACACACTCACTAACACAGATACACACGCTCACACTCACATAGATACACACACTCACACTAACATAGATACACACACTCACATAGATACACACACTCACACTAACACAGATACTGACACTCACACTCACACACACATAGATACACATACTCACACTCACACTCACATAGATACACACACTCACTAACACAGATACACATGCTCACACTCACGTAGATACACACACTCACACTAACATAGATACACACACTCACACTAACACAGATACTCACACTCACACAGATACACACTCACACTCACACAGATACTCACACTCACACAGATACACACTCACACTCACACTAACACAGATACTCACACTCACACACACATAGATACACATACACTCACACTCACATAGATACACACACACACTAACACAGATACACACACTCACACTAACACAGATACACACACTCACACTAACACAGATACTCATGCTCACACTAACACAGATACTCACGCTCACACTCACACAGATACACACTCACACTCACACAGATACACACTCACACTAACACAGATACTCACACTCACATAGATACACACACTCACACTAACACAGATACTCACACTCTCACTCAGAGATACACACACTCACACTAACACAGATACACATGCTCAAACACGCACAGATACACACACTCACACTCACATAGATACACATACTCACACTCACATAGATACACATACTCACACTCACACACACATAGATACACTCACTCACATAGATACACATACTCACATTCACAAAGATACACATCCTCACACTAACACAGATACTCACACTCACACTCACATAGATACACATACTCACACACATATATATATACACATACTCACACTCATATAGATACACATGCTCACACTCACACAGATACACACACTCACTAACACAGATACTCACACTCACACACACATACACATACTCACACTCACATAGATACAGACACTCACACTCACACAGATACTCACACTCACACTCACACAGATACACACTCACACTCACACTAACACAGATACTCACACTCACGCTCACAGAGATACACACACTCACACTCACATAGATACACATACTCACACTCACACAGGTGCACACGCTCACAGAAACACAGATACACACACTCACACTAACACAGATACACACGCTCACACTCACACAGATACACACGCTCACACTCACACAGATACACACACTCACAGAAACACAGATACACACACTCACAGAAACACAGATACACACGCTCACACCAACACAGATACACACGCTCACACTCACACAGATACACACACTCACACTAACACAGATACACACACTCACACTCATATAGATACACACACTCACATATGCACACACACTCACATAGATACACACACTCACATAGATACACACACTCATATAGATACACACACTCACATATACACACAAACACACACAGATACACACACACTCACACAGATACACACACTCACACTCACATGGATACCCAAACTCTCACTCGCACTAACACAGATACACACACACACTCACATATACACACACACTCACATAGATACACACACTCACACTAACACATACACACACACTCACACTAACACATACACGCACACATATATACTCACACTGACACAGATACACATGCTCACACTCACATAGATACACACACTCACACTCACACTAACACAGATACTCACACTCACACTCACACAGATACACTCTCACACTCACACTAACACAGATACTCACACTCACACACACATAGTTACAAATACTCACACTCACACTAGCACAGATACACACGCTCACACTCACATAGATACACACACTCACACTAACACAGATACTCACACTCACATAGATACACACACTCACACAGATACACATGCTCACACTCACACAGATACACACGCTCACACTCACATAGATACACACGCTCACACTCACATAGATACACACACTCACACTAACACAGATACACACACTCACACTCACATAGATACACACGCTCACATAGATACACACACTCACATAGATACACACACTCACACTCACATAGATACACACACTCACACTCACACTAACACAGATACTCACACTCACACTCACACAGATACACTCTCACACTCACACTAACACAGATACTCACACTCACACACACATAGTTACAAATACTCACACTCACACTAGCACAGATACACACGCTCACACTCACATAGATACACACACTCACACTAACACAGATACTCACACTCACATAGATACACACACTCACACAGATACACATGCTCACACTCACACAGATACACACGCTCACACTCACATAGATACACACGCTCACACTCACATAGATACACACACTCACACTAACACAGATACACACACTCACACTCACATAGATACACACACTCACATAGATACACACACTCACATAGATACACACACTCACACTCACATAGATACACACACTCACATAGATACACACACTCACATAGATACTCACACTCACACATACATACACACACACACACACACACACACACACACATTCACACTAACACATACACACACACACTCACATATATACTCACACTCATATATACTCACACTCACATATATACTTACACTCACACTAACACAGATACACACACTCACACTAACACAGATACACACACTCACACTAACACAGATACACACACTCACACTAACACAGATACTCACACTCACATAGATACACACAATCTCACTCACACTCACATAGATACACACACTCACACTCACACTCACACAAATACACATGCTCACACTCACATAGATACACACTCACACAGATACACACTCACACTCACACAGATACACACTCACACTCACACAGATACGCACACTCACATTGATACACACACTCACACTCACACAGATACACACACTCACACTCACATAGATACACACACTCCCACTCACACACACACAGATACACACACTCACACTCACATAGATACACACACTCACACTAACACAGATACACACACTCATACTCACTCAGATACTCACACTCACACTAACACAGATACACATGCTCACACTCACACAGATACACACACTCACACTCACACAGATACACACACTCACACTAACACAGATACTCACACTCACACTCACACAGATACACACTCACACTCACACTAACACAGGTACACACACTCACACTAACACAGATACTCACACTCACGCTCACAGAGATACACACACTCACACTCACATAGATACACATACTCACACTCACACAGGTGCACACGCTCACAGAAACACAGATACACACACTCACACTAACACAGATACACACACTCACACTAACACAGATACACACACTCACACTAACACAGATACTCACACTCACACTCGCATAGATACACACACTCACACATATAGATACACATACTCACACTCATATAGATACACATGCTCACACTCACACAGATACACACACTCACACTCGCACAGATACACACACTCACACTAACACACACACACACACACACACACACACACACACACTCACACTAACACATACACACACACATATATACTCACACTAACACAGATACACACGCTCACACTCACATAGATGCGCACACTCACACTCACACTAACACAGATACACTCTCACACTCACACTAACACAGATACTCACACTCACACTCACATAGTTACAAATATTCACACTCACACTAGCACAGATACACACGCTCACACTCACATAGATACACACACTCATAGATACACACGCTCACACTAACACAGATACTCACACTAACACAGATACTCACACTAACACAGATACTCACACTCACACAGATACACACGCTCACACTCACGTAGATACACACACTCACACTAACACAGATACACACACTCACACTCACATAGATACTCACACTCACATAGATACACACACACACACAGATACACACACTCACACTCACACAGATACACACACTCACACTCACGTAGATACACACACTCACACTAACACAGATACACACACTCACACTCACATAGATACTCACACTCACATAGATACACACACACACACACAGATACACACACTCACACACATAGATACACACACACACACACATAGATACACACACACACATAGATACACACACACACATAGATACACACACTCACATATATACACACACTCACATAAATACTCACACTCACATAGATACTCACACTCACAATCTTACTCACACTCACATAGATACTCACACTCACACTCACACTCACACTAACACATACACACATTCACACTAACACATACACACACACACTCACATATATACTCACACTCACACTCACACTAACACAGATACACATGCTCACACTCACATAGATACACACACACACTAAAACAGATACTCACACTCACACAGATACACACGCTCACACTCACATAGATACACACACTCACACTAACTCAGATACTCACACTCACATAGATACACACACTCACACTAACACAGATACTGACACTCACACACACAGATACACATACTCACACTCACACTCACATAGATACACACACTCACTAACACAGATACACACACTCACACTCACATAGATACACACACTCACACTCACATAGATACACACACTCACACTAACATAGATACACACTCACACTAACACAGATACTCACACTCACACAGATACACACTCACACTCACACTAACACAGATACTCACACTCACACAGATACACACTCACTCACACTAACACAGATACTCACACTCACACACACATAGATACACACACTCACACTAACACTGATACACATGCTCACACTCACACAGATACACACTCACACACTAACACAGATACTCACACTCACACTCACACAGATACACACTCACACTCACACAGATACACACTCACACTCACACTAACACAGATACTCACACTCACATAGATACACACACTCACACTAACAGATACTCACACTCTCACTCACAGAGATACACACACTCACACTCACACAGATACACACTCACACTCACAGAGATACACACACTCACACTAACACAGATACACATGCTCAAACTCGCACAGATACACACACTCACACTCACATAGATACACATACTCACACTCACATAGATACACATACTCACACTCACACACACATAGATACACACACTCACACACATATATATATACACATACTCACACTCATATAGATACACATGCTCACACTCACACAGATACACACACTCACATTCACAAAGATACACATCCTCACACTAACACAGATACTCACACACACTCACATAGATACACACACTCACACACATATATATACACATACTCACACTCATATAGATACACATGCTCACACTCACACAGATACACACACTCACACTCGCACAGATACACACACTCACACTAACACACACACACACACACACACACACACACACACACACACACACACACACACTCACACTAACACATACACACACACATATATACTCACACTAACACAGATACACACGCTCACACTCACATAGATGCGCACACTCACACTCACACTAACACAGATACACTCTCACACTCACACTAACACAGATACTCACACTCACACTCACATAGTTACAAATATTCACACTCACACTAGCACAGATACACACGCTCACACTCACATAGATACACACACTCATAGATACACACGCTCACACTAACACAGATACTCACACTAACACAGATACTCTCACTAACACAGATACTCACACTCACACAGATACACACGCTCACACTCACGTAGATACACACACTCACACTAACACAGATACACACACTCACACTCACATAGATACTCACACTCACATAGATACACACACACACACAGATACACACACTCACACTCACACAGATACACACACTCACACTCACGTAGATACACACACTCACACTAACACAGATACACACACTCACACTCACATAGATACTCACACTCACATAGATACACACACACACACACAGATACACACACTCACACACATAGATACACACACACACACACATAGATACACACACACACATAGATACACACACACACATAGATACACACACTCACATATATACACACACTCACATAAATACTCACACTCACATAGATACTCACACTCACAATCTTACTCACACTCACATAGATACTCACACTCACACTCACACTCACACTAACACATACACACATTCACACTAACACATACACACACACACTCACATATATACTCACACTCACACTCACACTAACACAGATACACATGCTCACACTCACATAGATACACACACACACTAAAACAGATACTCACACTCACACAGATACACACGCTCACACTCACATAGATACACACACTCACACTAACTCAGATACTCACACTCACATAGATACACACACTCACACTAACACAGATACTGACACTCACACACACAGATACACATACTCACACTCACACTCACATAGATACACACACTCACTAACACAGATACACACACTCACACTCACATAGATACACACACTCACACTCACATAGATACACACACTCACACTAACATAGATACACACTCACACTAACACAGATACTCACACTCACACAGATACACACTCACACTCACACTAACACAGATACTCACACTCACACAGATACACACTCACTCACACTAACACAGATACTCACACTCACACACACATAGATACACACACTCACACTAACACTGATACACATGCTCACACTCACACAGATACACACTCACACACTAACACAGATACTCACACTCACACTCACACAGATACACACTCACACTCACACAGATACACACTCACACTCACACTAACACAGATACTCACACTCACATAGATACACACACTCACACTAACAGATACTCACACTCTCACTCACAGAGATACACACACTCACACTCACACAGATACACACTCACACTCACAGAGATACACACACTCACACTAACACAGATACACATGCTCAAACTCGCACAGATACACACACTCACACTCACATAGATACACATACTCACACTCACATAGATACACATACTCACACTCACACACACATAGATACACACACTCACACACATATATATATACACATACTCACACTCATATAGATACACATGCTCACACTCACACAGATACACACACTCACATTCACAAAGATACACATCCTCACACTAACACAGATACTCACACACACTCACATAGATACACACACTCACACACATATATATACACATACTCACACTCATATAGATACACATGCTCACACTCACACAGATACACACACTCACATGAACACAGATACTCACACTCACACTCAAATAGATACACACACTCACTAACACAGATACTCACACTCACACACACATAGATACACATACTCACACTCACATAGATACAGACACTCACACTCACACTAACACAGATACACATGCTCACACTCATATAGATACACACACTCACACTAACACAGATACTCACACTCACTCACACAGATACACACTCACACTAACACAGGTACACACACTCACACTAACACAGATACTCACACTCACGCTCACAGAGATACACACACTCACACTCACATAGATACACATACTCACACTCACACAGGTGCACACGCTCACAGAAACACAGATACACACACTCACACAGATACACACGCTCACACTCACACAGATACACACACTCACATAGATACTCACACTAACACAGATACACACACTCACACTCATATAGATACACACACTCACATATGCACACACACTCACATATGCACACACACTCACATATACACACACACTCACATAGATACACACACTCATATAGATACACACACTCACATATACACACAAACACTCACATATACACACAAACACACACAGATACACACACACTCACACAGATACACACACTCACACTCACATGGATACCCAAACTCTCACTCGCACTAACACAGATACACACACACACACTCACATATACACACACACTCACATAGATACACACACTCGCACTAACACATACACACACACTCATACTAACACATACACGCACACATATATACTCACACTGACACAGATACACATGCTCACACTCACATAGATACACACACTCACACTCACACTAACACAGATACTCACACTCACACTCACACAGATACACTCTCACACTCACACTAACACAGATACTCACACTCACACACACATAGTTACAAATACTCACACTCACACTAGCACAGATACACACGCTCACACTCACATAGATACACACACTCACACTAACACAGATACTCACACTCACATAGATACACACACTCACACTCACACAGATACACATGCTCACACTCACACAGATACACACGCTCACACTCACATAGATACACACACTCACATAGATACACACACTCACATAGATACACACACTCACACACAGACTCACATATAGACACACATACACACATACACACATACACACATACACACATACACACTAACACATACACACACACACTCACATATATACTCACACTCATATATACTCACACTCACATATATACTTACACTCACACTAACACAGATACTCACACTCACACTAACACAGATACTCACACTCACATAGATACACACAATCTCACTCACACTCACATAGATACACACACTCACACTAACACAGATACACATGCTCACACTCACATAGATACACACTCACACTCACACAGATACACACTCACACTCACACAGATACGCACACTCACATTGATACACACAGACACTAATACAGATACTCACACTCACAGAGATACACACAATCACACTCACACAGATACTCACACTCACATAGATACACACACTCACACACACAGATACACACACTCACACTCACATAGATACACACACTCACACTAACACAGATACACACACTCACACTCACTCCGATACTCACACTCACACTAACACAGATACACATGCTCACACTCACACAGATACACACACTCACACTAACACAGATACTCACACTCACATAGATACACACACTCACACTAACATAGATACACACACTCACACTAACACAGATACTCATACTCACACTAACACAGATACTCACACTCACATAGATGCACACACTCACACTAACACAGATACACACACTCACACTAACACAGGTACACACACTCACACTAACACAGGTACACACACTCACACTAACACAGATACTCACACTCACACTCACGCAGATTCACACTCACACTAACACAGATACTCACACTAACACAGATACACACACTCACACTCACACTAACACAGATACACACGCTCACACTCATAGATACACACACTCACACTCACATAGATACACACACTCACTCTAACACAGATACTCACACTCACACAGATTCACACTCACACTAACACAGATACTCACACTCACACAGATACACTCTCACACTCACACAGACACTCACACTCACACTAACACAGATACACACACACTCACACAGATACACACACTCACACTCACACTAACACAGATACACACGCTCACACTCATAGATACACACACTCACACTAACACAGATACTCACACTCACATAGATACACACACTCACACTAACACAGATACTCACACTCACATAGATGCACACACTCACACTAACACAGATACTCACACTCACACAGATTCACACTCACACTAACACAGATACTCACACTCACATAGATACACACACTCACACTAACACAGATACTCACACTCACACTCACACAGATTCACACTCACACTAACACAGATACTCACACGGATACACACTAACACTCACACAGATACACACACTCACACTCACACAGATACTCACACTCACACAGATACTCACACTCATAGATACACACGCTCACACTCAGATACACACTCACATTAACACAGATACTCACACTCACACTAACACAGATACTCACACTCATAGATACACACGCTCACACTAACACAGATACACATGCTCACACTCACATAGATACACACACTCACACACGCTCACACTCACACTAACACAGATACACACGCTCACACAGTTACACACGCTCACACTCACACACACACAGATACACACACTCACACTCACATAGATACACACATTCACATAGATACACACACTCACACTAACACAGATACACATGCTCACACTCACATAGATACACACACACACACTCACACTAACACAGATACAGACACTCACACTAACACAGATACAGACACTCACACTAACACAGATACTCAAACTCACACTAACACAGATACTCACACTCACACTAACACAGATACTCACACTCACATTAACACAGATACACACACTCACACTCACACAGATACACACGCTCACATTCACACTCACACAGATACACACGCTCACATTCACACTAACACATAGACACACACTCACACTCACATAGATACACACACACACACTCACACTAACACAGATACAGACACTCACATAGATACACACACACACATTCACACTAACACAGATACACACACTCACACTCACATAGATACACACACACACATTCACACTAACACAGATACACACACTCACACTCACATAGATACACACACACACACTCACACTAACACAGATACAGACACTCACACTAACACAGATACTCAAACTCACACTAACACAGATACTCACACTCACACTAACACAGATACACACACTCACACTCACATAGATACACACACTCACACTCACACAGATACTCACACTAACACAGATACACACACTCACACTCACATAGATACACACACGCACACTCACACTAACACAGATTCACCCACTCACACAAACACAGATACACACACTCACACTCACATAGATACACACACACACTCTCACATTGATACACACACTCACACTCACACTAACACAGATACTCACACTCACACTCACATAGATACACACACAGACAGACACTCTCACACACATGCACTCAGACACGCACTCTCTCTCTCTCTCATACACAGATACACTAACACTCACACACTCATGCACACACTCATGCACACTCACACAGACACACTCACACTCACAATCACACAGACACGCTCACGCTCACACACACACACTCACACTCACACTCTCAGGCACACTCACACAGGCACACACACTCACACAGGCACACACACTCACAGACCCACACAGACACACACACTCTCAGACCCACACAGACACACACACTCTCATACAGTCACAGACACACACACTCTCATACAGTCACAGACACACACACTCACAGACAGACAGACAGACACACACACTCACAGACAGACGCACACCCACACTCACAGACCCACACTCACAGACCCACACACTCAGACCCACACACACACTCACACACACTCACACACACCCACACACTCACAGACACACACACTCACAGAACCGCACACTCAGACACACACAGACAGACACACTCTCACACACACGCACAGACATACACACTCACAGACACGCACAGACATACACACTCACAGACATACACACTCACAGACACACACTCTCACAGAACCATACACTCAGACACACACAGACAGACACACTCTCACACACACGCACAGACATACACACTCACAGAAACACACACGCACAGACACTCACACAGACAGACGCACACACACACACACACACACACAGACACACACACTCGCAGACACACACACTCGCAGACACACACACTCGCAGACCCACACACTCTCAGACCCACACAGACAGACGCACTCTCACACACGCACAGACACACACACACACAGCCCCACACACTCACAGACACGCACAGACATACACACGCACAGACATACACACGCACAGACACACACACGCACAGACACACACACGCACAGACACACACACGCACAGACACACACACGCACAGACACTCACACTCACAGACACTCACACTCACAGACACTCACACAGACAGACGCACAGACAGACGCACACACACACACACACACACAGACATACACACTCACAGACACACAGAGATAGACACACTCTCACACACGCGCACAGACATACACACACACTCACAGACACACACAGAGACAGACACACTATCACACACGCACAGACACACACACGCACAGACACACTCTCACACACACGCACAGACACACTCTCACACACACGCACAGACACACTCTCACGCACAGACACACACGCACAGACACACACGCACAGACGCACAGACACACACGCACAGACGCACAGACACACACACACTCACAGACACACACACTCACAGACACACACACTCACAGACACACACTCACAGACACACACGCACAGACACACACGCACAGACACACACGCACAGGCATACACACGCACAGACATACACACGCACGGACACACACACGCACGGACACCCACTCTCACAGACACACACGCACAGACATACACACGCACAGACACACACGCACGGACATACACACGCACGGACACACACACGCACGGACACACACACGCACGGACACACACACGCACGGACACACACACGCACGGACACACACACGCACGGACACACACTCTCACGGACACACACTCTCACGGACACACACTCTCACGGACACACACACTCACAGACACACACACACACACACAGACAGCCCTCACAGACTTGCACACTCACACAGAACCCCACTCACACACACATTCACAGACACACATGAGGGAATGGGGTAATGGAGCCAGGTGTGCTTTCAATACAAATCTAGGTGGGAAAGGAAGCAGTGAGGAGGATGTGGAGGTAAATATAGACAGGTTGGGGGACAGGGCTTGTAAATTGAACATAATGTAAAGGTGTGACATTAAGAACTTTTGTAGGATGACAAGAAAACAGAATATTTTTTGAATTGAGAGACTGGGAAGTGTTTGCTGTCAGTGGGAACTGGGTATCCTCATACACGAATCATAAAAAGTTAACATGAAGGGTTAGTACTGAGGGTACACCGCAGTCGGAGGGTCAGTACTGAGGGAGTGCCGCACTGTCGGAGGGTCAGTACTGAGGGAGTGTCACACTGTTAGAGGGTCAGTACTGAGGGAGTGTTGCACTGTCGGAGGGTCAGTACTGAGGGAGTGTTGCACTGTCGGAGTGTCAGTACTGAGGGAGGGCCGCACTGTCGGAGGGTCAGTACTGAGGGAGGGCCGCACTGTCGGAGGGTCAGTACTGAGGGAGCACCGCACTGTCGGAGGGTCAGTACTGAGGGAGCGCCGCACTGATGGATGGTCAGTACTGAGGGAGCGCCGCACTGTCGGAGGGTCAGTACTGAGGGAGTGTTGCACTGTCGGAGTGTCAGTACTGAGGGAGTGCCACACTGTCGGAGGGTCAGTACTGAGGGAGCGCCGCACTGATGGATGGTCTGTACTGAGGGAGTGCTCAATATTTATCCCTCCACCAATATCACTAAAAAAAAAGATGATCTGGGTCATTACCACATTGCGGAATGTGGGATCTTGCTGTGCACCGACTGGCAGCCGCCTTACCTACATAACAATAGTGACGACACTTCGAAAGGTGCCTCATTGGCTGTAAACGCTCTGAGATGCCATGAGGTCCTAAAACTCTCTTTCACTCTGTTCTCCCCGTGTTTTTCACTCTGTTCTCCCCGTGTTTTTCACTCTGTTTTCCCTGTGTTTTTCGCTCTGTTCTCCCTGTGTTTTTCACTCTGTTCTCCCCGTGTTTTTCACTCTGTTCTCCCTGTGTTTTTCACTCTGTTCTCCCTGTGTTTTTCACTCTGTTCTCCCTGTGTTTTTCACTCTGTTCTCCCTGTGTTTTTCACTCTGTTCTCCCTGTGTTTTTCACTCTGTTCTCCCTGTGTTTTTCACTCTGTTCTCCCTGTGTTTTTCACTCTGTTCTCCCTGTGTTTTTCACTCTGTTCTCCCTGTGTTTTTCACTCTGTTCTCCCTGTGTTTTTCACTCTGTTCTCCCTGTGTTTTTCACTCTGTTCTCCCCGTGTTTTTCACTCTGTTCTCCCCGTGTTTTTCACTCTGTTCTCTCTGTGTTTTTCACTCTGTTCTCCCCGTGTTTTTCACTCTGTTCTCCCCGTGTTTTTCACTCTGTTCTCCCCGTGTTTTTCACTCTGTACTCCCCGTGTTTTTCACTCTGTACTCCCTGTGTTTTTCACTCTGTTCTCCCTGTGTTTTTCACTCTGTTCTCCCTGTGTTTTTCACTCTGTTCTCCCCGTGTTTTTCACTCTGTTCTCCCTGTGTTTTTCACTCTGTTCTCCCTGTGTTTTTCACTCTGTTCTCCCTGTGTTTTTCACTCTGTACTCCCCGTGTTTTTCACTCTGTTCTCCCCGTGTTTTTCACTCTGTTCTCCCTGTGTTTTTCACTCTGTTCTCCGTGTTTTTCACTCTGTTCTCCCTGTGTTTTTCACTCTGTTCTCCCTGTGTTTTTCACTCTGTTCTCCCTGTGTTTTTCACTCTGTTCTCCCTGTGTTTTTCACTCTGTTCTCCCTGTGTTTTTCACTCTGTTCTCCCTGTGTTTTTCACTCTGTTCTCCCTGTGTTTTTCACTCTGTTCTCCCTGTGTTTTTCACTCTGTTCTCCCGTGTTTTTCACTCTGTTCTCCCCGTGTTTTTCACTCTGTTCTCCCTGTGTTTTTCACTCTGTTCTCCCCGTGTTTTTCACTCTGTTCTCCCCGTGTTTTTCACTCTGTTCTCCCCGTGTTTTTCACTCTGTTCTCCCCGTGTTTTTCACTCTGTTCTCCCCGTGTTTTTCACTCTGTTCTCCCCGTGTTTTTCACTCTGTTCTCCCCGTGTTTTTCACTCTGTTCTCCCCGTGTTTTTCACTCTGTTCTCCCTGTGTTTTTCACTCTGTTCTCCGTGTTTTTCACTCTGTTCTCCCTGTGTTTTTCACTCTGTTCTCCCCGTGTTTTTCACTCTGTTCTCCCTGTGTTTTTCACTCTGTTCTCCCTGTGTTTTTCACTCTGTACTCCCCGTGTTTTTCACTCTGTTCTCCCGTGTTTTTCACTCTGTTCTCCTGTGTTTTTCACTCTGTTCTCCGTGTTTTTCACTCTGTTCTCCCTGTGTTTTTCACTCTGTTTTCCTGTGTTTTTCACTCTGTTCTCCCTGTGTTTTTCACTCTGTTCTCCCTGTGTTTTTCACTCTGTTCTCCCTGTGTTTTTCACTCTGTTCTCCCTGTGTTTTTCACTCTGTTCTCCCTGTGTTTTTCACTCTGTTCTCCCTGTGTTTTTCACTCTGTTCTCCCTGTGTTTTTCACTCTGTTCTCCCTGTGTTTTTCACTCTGTTCTCCGTGTTTTTCACTCTGTTCTCCCCGTGTTTTTCACTCTGTTCTCCCCGTGTTTTTCACTCTGTTCTCCCCGTGTTTTTCACTCTGTTCTCCCCGTGTTTTTCACTCTGTTCTCCCCGTGTTTTTCACTCTGTTCTCCCCGTGTTTTTTCACTCTGTTCTCCCCGTGTTTTTCACTCTGTTCTCCCCGTGTTTTTCACTCTGTTCTCTCTGTGTTTTTCGCTCTGTTCTCTCTGTGTTTTTCGCTCTGTTCTCTCTGTGTTTTTCGCTCTGTTCTCTCTGTGTTTTTCGCTCTGTTCTCTCTGTGTTTTTCGCTCTGTTCTCTCTGTGTTTTTCGCTCTGTTCTCTCTGTGTTTTTCGCTCTGTTCTCTCTGTGTTTTTCGCTCTGTTCTCCCCGTGTTTTTCACTCTGTACTCCCCGTGTTTTTCACTCTGTTCTCCCCGTGTTTTTCACTCTGTTCTCCCTGTGTTTTTCACTCTGTTCTCCCTGTGTTTTTCCCTCTGTTTTCCCTGTGTTTTTCACTCTGTTCTCCCTGTGTTTTTCACTCTGTTCTCCCCGTGTTTTTCACTCTGTTCTCCCCGTGTTTTTCACTCTGTTCTCCCCGTGTTTTTCACTCTGTTCTCCCCGTGTTTTTCACTCTGTTCTCCCTGTGTTTTTCAGCTCGAATAACATCTTATGGTGATTACATGGACAGCAAGTAAGTCATTTAATATAATATGTTTGTGAGTA
>NW_027141077.1:63220-170763 GCF_036365525.1 Heterodontus francisci
TAACGGGAATGTCGGTGACGGAGTTCCGCAATGCCCGAACAACAGTTACAATGCAACCGTCATTTCTCTGAATGACGGAAATAACTGGAGGGGCTGAATGGCCTCCTTTTGCTATGAGGTTGGAGTGGGAGGGTGTTTGAGGCATGTGGGAAGTATCACCCGGGTGGGGGAAATGTCAGTGGGAGTGACTTGGGGAGGATGGATATCGGGAAGGAGGAGGGAGTGGGGGGGGGGGCTGAGTGTTTGCAGCACGCGGTCGGTTGGTCTCAGCGTTCTCCGTCCCTCCGATCCCACCGGAGGAAGTGAGGCCACTCCCTGGATCTCCGGAACTATCTCCTGTCGAAAAGCCAATCCTAAATTCTTTGTTTTTTTTCTCTCTCTCTCTCCTCCTCGGTCAGGTCTCCTCTCCCGAACAGTCACCGGACCTCCATCCTTGAGGTCAGGGAGTCTGATAATGGTAAGCATGCAACAGGGTTTATTAATCGGGTTCGCAATGGACGACGGAACGGTGCAGGCCAGATCTCGCCACTCAGAACCGTCATCCGTCAGCTCCCTCCCTCCAACTGCAGTCTCTCAGTTTCTCCTTCCCTCCATCCCCAATCCCTCAGTCTCTCTCCCTCCATCCCCAATCCCTCAGTGTGTCTCTCTCCCTCTGTCGCCAATCCCTCATTTTTTCTCCCTCCATCCCCAGTCCCTCAGTGTGTCCGTCTCTCTCTTCCTCCGACTCCAATCCCTCAGTGTCCCTCTCCCTCCATCTCCAATCCCTCAGTGTGTCTCTCTCCCTCCGTTCCCAATCCCTCAGTTTCTCTCCCTCCATCCCCAATCCCTCAGTCTCTCTCCCTCCATCTCCAATCCCTCAGTCTCTCTCCCTCCATCTCCAATCCCTCAGTCTCTCTCCCTCCATCTCCAATCCCTCAGTCTCTCTCCCTCCATCTCCAATCCCTCAGTCTCTCTCCCTCCATCTTCAATCCTTCAGTCTCTCTCCCTCCATCTCCAATCACTCAGTCTCTCTCCCTCCGTCCTCAATCCCTCAGTCTCTCTTCCCCCATCCTCAATCCCTCAGTATGTGTCTCTCTCCCTCCATCCTCAATCCCTCAGTCTCTCTCTCTCTGTCCCCAATCCCTCAGTTACTCTCTCTCCCTCCATCTCAATCCCTCAGGATGTCTCTCTCCCTCCATCTCCAATCCCTCAGTCTCCCTCTCCCTTCATCTCCAATCCCTCAGTCTCCCTCCATCTCCAATCCCTCAGTCTCTCTCCCTCCATCTCCAATCCCTCAGTCTCTCTCCCTCCATCTCCAATCCCTCAGTCTCTCTCCCTCCATCTTCAATCCCTCAGTCTCTCTCCCTCCATCTCCAATCACTCAGTCTCTCTCCCTCCGTCCTCAATCCCTCAGTCTCTCTTCCCCCATCCTCAATCCCTCAGTATGTGTCTCTCTCCCTCCATCCTCAATCCCTCAGTATGTCTCTCTCTCCATCCTCAATCCCTCAGTATGTCTCTCTCTCCCTCCATCTCCAATCCCTCAGTCTGTCTTCCTCCATCCTCAATCCCTCAGTATGTCTCTGTCTCCCTCCATCTTCAATCCCTCAGTCTCTCTCCCTCCATCCTCAATCCCTCAGTATGTCTCTCTCTCCTCCATCCTCATTCCCTCCAGATGTCTCTCTCTCCCTCTATCTCCAATCCCTCAGTCTCTCTCCCTCCATCCTCAATCCCTCAGTAAGTCTCTCTCTCCCTCCATCTCCAATCCCTCAGTCTCTCTCTCCCTCCATCTCCAATCGCTCAGTCCCTCTCTCTCCATCCTCAATCCCTCACTATGTCTCTCTCTCCCTCCATCCTCAATCCCTCTGTATGTCTCTCTCTCCCTCCATCCTCAATCCCTCCGGATGTCTCTCTCTCCCTCCATCTCCAATCCCTCCATCTCCAATCCCTCAATCTCTCTCTCCCTCCATCTCCAATCGTTCAGTCCCTCTCTCTCCATCCTCAATCCCTCACTATGTCTCTCTCTCTCCATCCTCAATCCCTCACTATGTCTCTCTCTCCCTCCATCCTCAATCCCTCCGGATGTGTCTCTCTCCCTCCATCTCCAATCCCTCAGTCTCTCTCTCGCTCCATCTCCAATCCCTCCATCTCCAATCCCTCAATCTCTCTCTCCCTCCATCTCCAATCGCTCAGTCCCTCTCTCTCCATCCTCAATCCCTCACTATGTCTCTCTCTCTCCATCCTCAATCCCTCACTATGTCTCTCTCTCCCTCCATCCTCAATCCCTCCGGATGTGTCTCTCTCCCTCCATCTCCAATCCCTCAGTCTCTCTCTCGCTCCATCTCCAATCCCTCAGTCTCTCTCTCCCTCCATCCTCAATCCCTCAGTATGTCTCCCTCTCCCTCCATCTCCAATCCCTCAGTCTCTCTCCCTCCATCCTCAATCCCTCAGTATGTCTCCCTCTCCCTCCATCTCCAATCCCTCAGTCTCTCTCCCTCCATCCTCAATCCCTCAGTATGTCTCCCTCTCCCTCCATCTCCAATCCTCAGTCTCTCTCCCTCCGTCCCCAATCCCTCAATGCGTCTCTCGCCCTGGTTTAGAATTTAATTGTATGTTTTTACTTTGTGTTTCAGAAAGTTTACCAAACTACGAGAACACAGCCACAGGTAATTTTTCTCTTTGTTCACGCGAATATTTGAAAGTTGCGTGATTTACCTGCGAGACCAGACTCTGTTAAAATTATCGCAAAATCTGTACCTCGGGTTCCATGATTTGCAGATTTGGGATGTGGGCATCACTGGCAATGCCAGCATTTATTGCCCATCCCTAATTGCCCTTGAGACGGTGGTGGTGCGCTGCCTTCTTGAACCGCTGCAGTCCGTGTGAGGTAGGTGCACCCACAGTGCGGTGAGGAAGGGAGTTCCAGGATTTTGACCCAGCGACAGTGAAGGAACGGCCGATATAGTTCCAAGTCAGGATGGTGTGTGACTTGGAGGGGAACTTGCAGGTGGTGGTGTTACCATGTATTTGCTGCCCTTGTCCTTCTAGTTGGTAGAGGTCGCAGGCTTGGGCGGTGCTGTCTAAGAAGCCTTGGTGCGTTGCTGCAGTGCATCTTGTAGATGGTACACACTGCTGCCACTGTGCGTCGGTGGTGGAGGGAGTGAATGTTTGTAGATGGTGTGCCAATCAAGCAGGCTGCTTTGTCCTGGATGGTGTCGAGCTTCCTGAGTGTTGTTGGAGCTGCACCCATCCAGGCAAGTGGAGAGTATTCCATCACACTCCTGACTTGTGTTTTGTAGATGGTGGACAGGCTTTGGGGAGTCAGGAGGTGAGTTACTCACCTCAGGATTCCTAGCTTCTGACCTGCTCTTGTAACCACGGTATTTATATGGCTACTCCAGTTCAGTTTCTGGTCAATGGTAACCCCCAGGATGTTGATAGTGGGGGATTCAGCGATGGTAATGCCGTTGAATGTCAAGGGGAGATGGTTAGATTCTCTCTTGTCGGAGATGGTCATTGCCTGGCACTTGTGTGGCGCGAATGTTACTTGCCACTTATCAGCCCAAGCCTGGATGTTGTCCAGGTCTTGCTGCATTTCTACACGGACTGCTTCAGTATCTGAGGAGTCACGAACGGTGCTGAACATTGTGCAATAGAAATGTGCAGCACCCAAGGAGGCCATTTGGCCCATCGTGTTTGTCCCGGCCGATCCAGCCGAATCCCACTTTCCATCTCTCGGGCCGTTTCCCTGCCGGGTGCAACACGTCAGGTGCATATCCCAGTAGTTTCTCAATGTGATGAGGGTTTCTGCCTCTACCGCCCTTTACACGCAGTGAGTGCCAGACCCCCCACTGCCCTCTGGGTGAACAAAGAATTCCCCTCAAATCCCCTTTCAACCCCGTCTAAATCTGGGCCCCCTGTTTATGGACCCCTCAATCAAGCGGGAGTAGGTCCTTCCTATCCACTCCATTCAGGCACCTTGTAATTTTATACACCTCAATTAAATCTCCCCTCAGCCTCCTCCGTTCCAAAGAAAACAATTCCAGCCCACCCAATCTTACCCCACAGCTAAAATTCCATTCCTGACAACATGCTCTGTAAATTCTCCTCTGTACCCTCTCTCGTGTGATCACATCCTTCCTGTAATGGCGCGACCAGAACGATACGCAATACTCTCGCTGTGGTCTAACTGGTGTTCTATACAGTTCCAGCAGAACCTCCCTGCTCTTGCGTTCGATGCCTCGGCCAACAAAGGAAAGTCTCCCGTGTGCCTTCTTAACCTCCTCACCGACCTGTCCAGTCACCTTCAGGGATCTGTGGACGTGCTCTCCAAGGTCCCTCTGCACTTCTCAGTACCCCACCATTTGTTGTGCATCCCCCGTTGCCTTGTTAGCCTTCCCCGAATGCATGACCTCCCACTCCTCCGCACTGAACTGTATTTGCCACTGATCTGCCCACCTGACCAGTCCGTTGATGTCTACCTGCAGTCCACAGCTTTCTTCGTCACTGTCAACCACACGACCAATCGTTGTATCGCCTGCAAACTTGGACGCTTTGTCTTGGACGCCACGGGCTTTTACTTCGGTGACCAATTTTCCGTGTGGGACCTCATCAAAAGAGCCTTGCTAAAATCCATGTAGAACCTCATTGACGCAAACATTCCCTAAGATTCCCACTTCTGACCTTACGATGGAGGACAGGTCATTGAGGAAGCAGCTGAGGATGGTTGGGCCTGGGAGACTACCCTGAGGAACTCCTGCAGTGATGTCCTGGGACTGAGATGATTGACCTCCAACAACCACAACCATCTTCCTTTGCTCTAGGTATGACTCCAACCAGCAGAGAGTTTTCCCCCTGATTCCCAGTGACTCAGTTTTGCTCGGGCTCCTTGATGCCACACTCGGTCAAATGCTGCCTCGATGTCAAGGGCAGTCACACGAAGCTCACCTCTTGAGTTCAGCTCTTTTGTCCATGTTTGAACCAAGGCTGTAATGAGGTCAGGAGCTGAGTGGCCCTGGCAGAACCCAAACTGAGCATCACTGAGCTGGTTATTGCTGAGCAAGTGCCGCTTGATTGGCACTGTCGATTGGTTGGTGTGTGTGTGTGTGTGTGTGCGCGCGTGCGTGAAAGGCGGTGAGTCCGTCTGCTCACGAGTGCCGTGACAGAGAAACGCGGAAGTGGACCGACCAGACCGGACGCAGTAACCGCCAGCAGACCTTTGACAGACAGTCTCAAGCCCTGGTCTAGACGGTCTCGTCCCGGTCTGCGGCTCTTAGGCCACGGCGATAGGCTCACGTCTCACCTCTCTCACTTTCCAGAAATCAACGATGACGAGGTCGATGACGCGATCCAGAACAGCAACTATATGTAAGTGAGGGTCACAGCGCGCTGACCCCCGACCCCTGACCCCATTTGACCATTCCACTGACCCCTCACTCCAGCAATGTACCTGTCCTGGGTGTGTTTGATGGGGGACAGTGTAGAGGGAGCTTTACTCTGTATCTAACCCCCGTACTGTACCTGTCCTGGGAGTGTTTGATGGGGGACAGTGTAGAGGGAGCTTTACTCTGTATCTAACCCCCGTACTGTACCTGTCCTGGGAGTGTTTGATGGCCGACAGTGTAGAGGGAGCTTTACTCTGTATCTAACCCCCGTACTGTACCTGTCCTGGGAGTGTTTGATGGGGGACAGTGTAGAGGGAGCTTTACTCTGTATCTAACCCCCGTACTGTACCTGTCCTGGGAGTGTTTGATGGGGGACAGTGTAGAGGGAGCTTTACTCTGTATCTAACCCCCGTACTGTACCTGTCCTGGGAGTGTTTGATGGGGGACAGTGTAGAGGGAGCTTTACTCTGTATCTAACCCCCGTACTGTACCTGTCCTGGGAGTGTTTGATGGGGGACAGTGTAGAGGGAGCTTTACTCTGTATCTAACCCCCGTACTGTACCTGTCCTGGGAGTGTTTGATGGGGGACAGTGTGGAGGGAGCTTTACTCTGTATCTAACCCCCGTACTGTACCTGTCCTGGGAGTGTTTGATGGGGGACAGTGTAGAGGGAGCTTTACTCTGTATCTAACCCTGTACTGTACCTGTCCTGGGAGTGTTTGATGGGGGACAGTGTGGAGGGAGCTTTACTCTGTATCTAACCCCCGTGCTGTACCTGTCCTGGGGAGTGTTTGATGGGGA
The DNA here is from genome assembly GCF_036365525.1 of Heterodontus francisci. Classification (NCBI taxonomy): domain Eukaryota; kingdom Metazoa; phylum Chordata; class Chondrichthyes; order Heterodontiformes; family Heterodontidae; genus Heterodontus; species Heterodontus francisci. The sequence continues at coordinate 69,381 of NW_027141077.1, forward strand.
CAGTGTAGAGGGAGCTTTACTCTGTATCTAACCCCCGTTTTTTTTTTTAAAGGTGGCCTTTATTCCTCAGGCCCCCTTTATACATTTTTTATGTCGAGGGGGCCTTTATTCCTCAGGCCCCCTTTATATACACACTTATATTTTTAAAAATAACTTTATTAAAACCAGATAAATAAACAAAAAAAACTCAAATTAAAATGCCATTCTCGGCGTCGACGATGCACTCCAGTCCCTGCGGTGCCCACCGGTCGCGGAAGGCCTCAAGCGTACCGGCGGACACCGCATGCTCCTTTTCCAGGGACACCCGGGCGCGAACGTAACCGCGGAAGAGGGGCAGGCAATCGGGGAGGACGGACCCCCCGACGGCCCGCAACCTGGACCTGTGAATTGCCACCTTGGCCAGGCCCAGGAGCAGACCGACGAGGAGATCCTCCTCCCGGGCCGAGCCCCTCCGCACCGGGTGCCCAAAGATCAGGAGCGTGGGACTGAAGTGCAGCCAGAATTTGAGGAGCATCCCCTTCAGATACTCAAATAGGGGCTGCAACCTCGCACACTCCGTATAAATGTGGAACACGGACTCGTCCAGGCCGCAGAAAGTACAGCTGGCCTGGGAGTCCGTGAACCTACTTAAAAGCCTATTGCACGGGACTGCTCTGTGCAGCACCCTCCACCCCAGGTCCCCGCTGTAAAGGGGGAAGACTCCCGCGTAGAGAGACCTCCATCGGGGTTTCCCCTCGCCGCCAGATGGCAACGCGGACCGCCAGGGCGTGTCCGGCCGGCTGACGAGGGCGAGGAAGTGGAAAGTGTGCAGGAGCAGCACCTGTCCTGGGAGTGTTTGATGGGGGACAGTGTAGAGGGAGCTTTACTCTGTATCTAACCCCCGTACTGTACCTGTCCTGGGAGTGTTTGATGGGGGACAGTGTAGAGGGAGCTTTACTCTGTATCTAACCCCCGTACTGTACCTGTCCTGGGGAGTGTTTGATGGGGACAGTGTAGAGGGAGCTTTACTCTGTATCTAACCCCCGTACTGTACCTGTCCTGGGAGTGTTTGATGGGGACAGTGTAGAGGGAGCTTTACTCTGTATCTAACCCCCCGTACTGTACCTGTCCTGGGAGTGTTTGATGGGGACAGTGTAGAGGGAGCTTTACTCTGTATCTAACCCCCGTACTGTACCTGTCCTGGGAGTGTTTGATGGGGGACAGTGTAGAGGGAGCTTTACTCTGTATCTAACCCCCGTACTGTACCTGTCCTGGGAGTGTTTGATGGGGACAGTGTAGAGGGAGCTTTACTCTGTATCTAACCCCCGTACTGTACCTGTCCTGGGGAGTGTTTGATGGGGACAGTGTAGAGGGAGCTTTACTCTGTATCTAACCCCCGTACTGTACCTGTCCTGGGGAGTGTTTGATGGGGGACAGTGTAGAGGGAGCTTTACTCTGCATCTAACCCTGTACTGTACCTGTCCTGGGATTGTTTGATGGGGGACAGTGTAGAGGGAGCTTTACTCTGTATGTAACCTCCGTACTGTAGACTGTTCTTGCTGCGGCATGTTCTGTCACTGACACGGCCTCTTTCTGTTGCCAGTGTGGTGATTCCCGATGATGCTCAGACTATGAAAACACCGGTGACCACCTCCAGAACCTCGCATGCCAATCGGATCAGCAGCGGTGAGTTTTCTGCACAGTTTCAGTCGCTGTTGTAATGCACCCACCTTGGCATTCACTGTGCGCACAGCAAGATCCCAAAAAGAGACAGGATGTCCTAAAGACCAGGTCATGACCAGTTGTAGTCCAGGTCAGCTCTCCCTCAGTACTGACCCTCCGACAGTGCGGCACTCCCTCAGTGCCGACCCTCCGACAGTGCGGCACTCCCTCAGTGCCGACCCTCCGACAGTGCGGCACTCCCTCAGTGCCGACCCTCCGACAGTGCGGCGCTCCTTCAGTACTGACCCTCCGACAGTGCGGCGCTCCCTCAGTACTGACCCTCCGACAGTGCGGCGCTCCCTCAGTACTGATCCTCCGACAGTGCGGCGCTCCCTCAGTACTGACCCTCCGACTGAGCGGCACTCCCTCAGTGCCGACCCTCCGACAGTGCGGCGCTCCCTCAGTGCCGACCCTCCGACAGTGCGGCACTCCCTCAGTGCCGACCCTCCGACAGTGCGGCAATCCCTCAGTACTGACCCTCCGACAGTGCGGCGCTCCTTCAGTACTGACCCTCCGACAGTGCGGCACTCCCTCAGTGCCGACCCTCCGACAGTGCGGCAATCCCTCAGTACTGACCCTCCGACAGTGCGGCGCTCCTTCAGTACTGACCCTCCGACAGTGCGGCGCTCCTTCAGTGCCGACCCTCCGACAGTGCGGCACTCCCTCAGTGCCGACCCTCCGACAGTGCGGCAATCCCTCAGTACTGACCCTCCGACAGTGCGGCAATCCCTCAGTACTGACCCTCCGACAGTGCGGCACTCCCTCAGTACTGACCGTCTGACAGTGCGGCGCTCCCTCAGTACTGACCTTCCGACAGTGCGCCACTCCCTCAGTACTGACCCTCCGACGGTGCGGCGCTCCCTCAGTACTGACCCTCCGACAGTGCGGAGCTCCCTCAGTACTGACCCTCCGACAGTGCGGCGCTCCCTCAGTACTGATCCTCCGACAGTGCGGCGCTCCCTCAGTACTGATCCTCCGACAGTGCGGCGCTCCCTCAGGACTGACCCTCCGACAGTGCGGCGCTCCCTCAGTACTGACCTTCCGACAGTGCGGCACTCCCTCAGTACTGACCGTCTGACAGTGCGGCACTCCCTCAGTACTGACCGTCTGACAGTGCGCCACTCCCTCAGTACTGACCTTCCGACAGTGCGCCACTCCCTCAGTACTGACCGTCTGACAGTGCGCCACTCCCTCAGTACTGACCCTCCGACAGTGCGCCACTCCCTCAGTACTGACCCTCCGACAGTGCGGCACTCCCTTAGTACTGACCTTCCGACAGTGCGCCACTCCCTCAGTACTGACCGTCTGACAGTGCGCCACTCCCTCAGTACTGACCCTCCGACAGTGCGCCACTCCCTCAGTACTGACCCTCCGACAGTGCGCCACTCCCTCAGTACTGACCCTCCGACAGTGCGCCACTCCCTCAGTACTGACCCTCCGACAGTGCGCCACTCCCTCAGTACTGACCCTCCGACAGTGCGCCACTCCCTCAGTACTGACCCTCCGACAGTGCGCCACTCCCTCAGTACTGACCCTCCGACAGTGCGGCACTCCCTCAGTACTGACCCTCCGACAGTGCGCCACTCCCTCAGTACTGACCCTCCGACAGTGCGGCGCTCCCTCAGTACTGACCCTCCGACAGTGCGCCACTCCCTCAGTACTGACCCTCCGACAGTGCGCCACTCCCTCAGTACTGACCCTCCGACAGTGCGCCACTCCCTCAGTACTGACCCTCCGACAGTGCGCCACTCCCTCAGTACTGACCCTCCGACAGTGCGGCACTCCCTCAGTACTGACCCTCCGACAGTGCGGCTCCCCCTCAGTACTGACCGTCTGACAGTGCGGCACTCCCTCAGTACTGACCCTCCGACAGTGCGCCACTCCCTCAGTACTGACCCTTGGATAACCTGCAATGACTGATTGTGTCTCTGCCTCTACAATTTCCAAGTTTTATACAGTATCGTAAATTACAAAGTATTCACATCACAGAAACAGGCCATTCGACCCTTCAGTTCCCTGCTGGTGTCTCTGCTCTCCCTCATGTGTTTATCCAGCTCCCCCCTCCTTAAATACATCGATACTATTCACCTCAACCCACTCCCTGTGGGAGTGAGTTCCACATTCTCCCCACTCTCTGTGGAAAGATGTTTCTCACGAATTCCCCCATTGGATTTATTAGTGACTGTTTTATATTGATGCCCCCCCGGAGTTCTGGTCTCGCCCACAAGTGGAAACCCCTTCTCTACGTCTACCCGATCGAACCCCTTTCATAATCTTAAAGACCTCTATCAGGTCCCCCCTCAGCCTTCTCTTCTCTAGAGAAAAGAGCCCCAGCCTGGTCAATCTTTCCTGATAGTTCGAACCTCTCAGTTCTGGTATCATTCCAGTAAATCTATTTTCCACCTTCTCCAGTGTCCCGATATCCTTTTTATAATGTGGAGATCAGAACTGTACACAGTGCTCCGAGTGTGGTCTAACCGAGGGATATGGAGACCGGAACTGTACACAGTGCTCCGAGTGTGGTCTAACCGAGGGATATGGAGACCGGAACTGTGCACAGTGCTCAGAGTGTGGTCTAACCGAGGGATATGGAGACCAGAACTGTACACAGTGCTCCAAGTGTGGTCTAACCGAGGGATATGGAGACCGGAACTGTACACAGTGCTCCGAGTGTGGTCGAACCGAGGGATATGGAGACCAGAACTGTGCACAGTGCTCCGAGTGTGGTCTAACCGAGGGATATTGAGACCGGAACTGTACACAGTGCTCCGAGTGTGGTCTAACTGAGGGATATGGAGACCGGAACTGTACACAGTGCTCCGCGTGTGGTCTAACCGAGGGATATGGAGACCGGAACTGTACACAGTGCTCCGAGTGTGGTCTAACCGAGGGATATGGAGACCGGAACTGTGCACAGTGCTCAGAGTGTGGTCTAACCGAGGGATATGGAGACCAGAACTGTACACAGTGCTCCAAGTGTGGTCTAACTGAGGGATATGGAGACCGGAACTGTACACAGTGCTCCGAGTGTGGTCTAACCGAGGGATATGGAGACCGGAACTGTGCACAGTGCTCCAAGTGTGGTCTAACCGAGGGATATGGAGACCGGAACTGCACACAGTGCTCCGAGTGTGGTCTAACTGAGGGATATGGAGACCGGAACTGTACACAGTGCTCCGAGTGTGGTCTAACCGAGGGATATGGAGACCAGAACTGTACACAGTGCTCCGAGTGTGGTCTAACTGAGGGATATGGAGACTGGAACTGTGCACAGTGCTCCGAGTGTGGTCTAACTGAGGGATATGGAGACTGGAACTGTACACAGTGCTCCGAGTGTGGTCTAACCGAGGGATATGGAGACCAGAACTGTGCACAGTGCTCCGAGTGTGGTCTAACCGAGGGATATGGAGACCAGAACTGTGCACAGTGCTCCGAGTGTGGTCTAACCCGAGGGATATGGAGACCGGAACTATACACAGTGCTCCGAGTGTGGTCTAACCCGAGGGATATGGAGACCGGAACTGTACACAGTGCTCCGAGTGTGGTCTAACCGAGGGATATGGAGACCGGAACTGTACACAGTGCTCCGAGTGTGGTCTAACCGAGGGATATGGAGACCGGAACTGTGCACAGTGCTCAGAGTGTGGTCTAACCGAGGGATATGGAGACCAGAACTGTACACAGTGCTCCAAGTGTGGTCTAACTGAGGGATATGGAGACCGGAACTGTACACAGTGCTCCGAGTGTGGTCTAACCGAGGGATATGGAGACCGGAACTGTGCACAGTGCTCCAAGTGTGGTCTAACCGAGGGATATGGAGACCGGAACTGTACACAGTGCTCCGAGTGTGGTCTAACTGAGGGATATGGAGACCGGAACTGTACACAGTGCTCCGAGTGTGGTCTAACCGAGGGATATGGAGACCGAACTGTACACAGTGCTCCGAGTGTGGTCTAACCGAGGGATATGGAGACCGGAACTGTGCACAGTGCTCCGAGTGTGGTCTAACCGAGGGATATGGAGACCGGAACTGTGCACAGTGCTCCAAGTGTGGTCTAACCGAGGGATATGGAGACCAGAACTGTACACAGTGCTCCGAGTGTGGTCTAACCGAGGGATATGGAGACCGGAACTGTGCACAGTGCTCCGAGTGTGGTCTAACCGAGCGATACGGAGACCGGAACCAGACTGGGAATCATTAAGTAGAGGACCTCAAAATTTTTTTTGTGTGCGTTAATGGGATGTGTGCATTACTGGCTTGGCCAGCTTTTATTGCCCATCCCTTATTGTCCCTTGAGAGTGTGGTGATGATCCGCCATCTTGAATCGATTGAGTGCGATTTCGGGAGCCAGTTAAGAATCAACCACGTTGCTGTGGGTCAGGAGTCACACGTAGGCCAGACCGGGTAAGGATGGCGGATTCACCTTTACCTCAACGACCTCCGTGAACCCGATGGGTTTGTGGACAATCCTTTAGTTCTTTGGCTGCCATTACTGAGACCCGTCGTTTTTTCCGCATTTATCAATGAACTGAATTTTGGTCATTCGCCCCAGCGCCTGAGTTCCTCGTCCAATAACATCACGACCTCGGAAATCTCCTTGACGCCCTCTCCGTGGCCTTGCCGTCCTTCCGAAGGTGCGGCGCCCACAATTGGGCGCAGTGCTCCAGTTGAGGCCTAACCGGTGTTTTGTGAACCGTTTTGCGGTAACATCCTGGCTCTGCTGCTCTCTCCCTCCGTGGACGAAGCCAAGGGTCCCGCACGGTTTCTGAGGCCTACCCCTGGAGTAGACGATTTGTGAGGCCAGGGACAAGAGACCCAAGTGACGAGGAAGCCTTGCAGAGTGATGAAGGCACCGTTGTCTCGACAAGGGACTGGAAATTTCGGGCCTAGGCATAAACTGAACTCCTTTTCTTAATATTTCTTTTCAGGCACGATCGCGGATGATTATGAAAATCTCAAAGAGGAAAGTCTGACTGACATGCAAGGTAAGGAAACATGATGGTAGTGGGGGTGGGGTGTCGGACAAGCTAAAATTTACACTGAGGCCTCTGGCGAGGCCTACTTTGGAACAGCCGCCTCTTCCTCAATGGAAGTGGGGGGCAGTGGGGGGGGGGGGGCAGCAAAGTTCACTGCGCGCCTCAGTAAAGGCCCAGGCTCCAACTCCGGCCTAGTGCTGAGTTGGCTGATCTCAGCTGGGGAGCGACAGTCGCCCTCAGCTTTCCTGGGGTGAGTTGGTGGAGGGCAGGAATGACAGAGGTAACCAGGGTGCGGATTAGCGGACGGCGCGTGTTCAGACCCGGATTATTCCCAACAGCAGCGCAGCCCTTCAAGGGAATGGAAACGTCGAGCTCTAATCTCTCCGCTTGGGCACAGGGTCTGAGGGATAAATCCACCCTGGGCCATGGGCAGACAGATGGTGGCTGCAGTTTAACACCGAGAAGTGCGCAAAGTGATACCTTTTGGTGGGAAGAATGAGGAAAGACAATTGTGTCCAGTTGCGGTCGCCAGACATTAGAAAGGATGTCGAGGCCTCGGAGGGGGAGCGGAGGGGATCGGCTGGAACGGTCCCGGGCGCGAGGGACTTCAGTCGACGCGGAGACACTGGGGAGCAGCTGGGGTTGTTTCTCCCCGCAGAGCAGGTTAAGAGGAGATTTAATCAAGGCGTGCAGAATCAGCGAGGGTTTGGATGGAGGAAATAAGGGGGTACCGCTTCCAGAGGCCGGAGGGTGGGGAGCCAGAGAGACACAGATCGGAGGCGATCGCCTCAAGAGCCGGAGGTGACACGGGAGATGTTTCTCCGTGCGCCGTGAGCCGTCGTGACCTGAACCGGCCATCTGAACGGGGAGCAAGTCCAGTCGTGACGTTCGAAGAGGGCAATTGGAGAAATACTCGAAGGGGGGAAAGGTTTACAGGGATGTTGGGGGAGGGAGGGGAGTGGGATTAATTGGAAAGGCCCACCAAAGGGCCTTGCATGGGGAGGATGGGCAGAATGGTCCCGGTCTGTGCCGTGTCTTTCTGCGTAACATTTTTTTCTTTCATTCACCAGGAGGAAGCTCGAACTATGTAAATATCGATGAGATGGATCAGGGTGAGTGTATTCCGATTGCTTATCCGACACCCAGTACTGGATGAGGAGGAATTACCTCCGGTTAAATATTGGGAAGACAGAAGCCATTTGCTTCAATTTCCGTCACAAACTCCCTCCCTATCTCTGTAACCTCCTCCAGCCCCCTACAACCCTCCCTATCTCTGTAACCTCCTCCAGCCCCACCTTACTACCCTCCGCGATCTCTCCGCTCCTTCAATTCCGGCCTCTCGAGCATCCCCCCCCCCCACCCCCCCCCCGGACCCCCGATTCCCATCGCTCCGACCCTGGAGACCGCGACAGGACCCCTAAGCTCTGGAATTCCCTCCCTAAACCTCTCCGCCTCCCTCTCCTCGTGCCCTGGCCTAGTGCTGAGTTCGCCAGCTGACGGGGTGGTTGGGGAGGGGGAGGGAGACCCATGAGCTGGGACTGTGATGCCTCAGGTGGTCGAACATTCCGCCGGCAATCCCCGCCAGAGCTGGCCGCTCGGAGTTGTTTGGGGGGGGGGAGGGTGAGTGGGGTGAGAAGCCAAACCCTCCAAAGGGTGGTTGGGAGTTTGGGGCGGAGTGGGGGGGGGGGGGGGGGGCGGGGTGCGCGCGTCCACTAGCTGCACGACCTCTCACCCTGACGGAAGACGGCATGTCCAAATTTGCCGCCTGTGCGTTAATGAGTTTTCGCTTTATTTTCCGCCCCTCCCCGCTCATCCCCCACTCCTTAGAGATGGTGAAGGACAGTGAGGAGGAGGAAGAGGAGGACGGAGGCTCAGATTATGTCAACTCGTCGAACTGTGCGCTGCGGCGTTAATGAAACCGGTAGGTGCATCGATCGGAGGGGCTCGCCCAAGCACGATGGGCCGAATGGCCACTGGCTGGCTGATTCCGAAGCTTCCTAATTGAGGATCTTCTTTCCCCGTCAGCTCCTGGAGAGGAATCGCGCCGTCGATGGGGAGGAAGAAGAGGGCGTCTTTGAGCAAAATAAATGAAATAATCATCGACCAGCCAGAAACTCCGCCTGATTGTCGCCTCGACACCAGACGACTGGCGGAATATTCCGGAGCTGCGGAAGGCAGCACAAAGACTTTGGTTTGTCTCCCGGGGCTGGCGACCGGGCTTGGGGAGGGCACGGTATCCAAGATGGCCGACCAACACAGGCCTGCACCACTCGTCGAACTCGCAGCATTGGGTGGGGGAGGGGTTTCTGCTAATGGGGGGGTGGGGGTGGAGGACGGGAATGTAAAAATCTTGAGTAGTAGGGCCAGGGAAAAGGAGACGCACCCTCACCCACCCCCGCCCCCCCTTTGTAACTATTTAATCTCAATAGAGCAATTGCGCTCCAGATGACCCTTAAAAATAATTTCTCGATACTCCGCCTCTTAAATGGAGAGGGTTAGTATCGAGCACCGAGAAATAAAACAGTCAGGGCCGACAGTTGTTTCGGAGCTTTATTCTGAAGGTGTCTCCCTTTTAATAACCCAGTTCTTATCCGTTTCGTCCGAGAGAGGGGATGTTATGGGAGTAGATCGCAAGCTCGGAAATATAACCAGACCCCGTGACCTCCCTACAACCAATGTAACTTTGTACATCCTCAAGAGAGCCGCTCATGCCCCGAGGTGGGCTGATGGGAGTCAGGTCCTCAAGGGGTCACCCCCTTTCGACCTCCACTACCCTTGCTCATCCCAGCCTCAGCTCATCGGCTGCTGAACCCCTCACCCGTGCCTTCGTCGCCTCGGGACTTGACCATTCCAGTGCTCTCCTGGCTGCTCTCCCACACTCAGCTCATCCTAAAACTCCCACTGCAGACCCACCCCACCCCACGTCCTAACTCGGACCGAGTCCCGTTCACCCGTCACCCTCCTGAGCTCGCTGACTTACACTTGCTCCCCGGTCTGGCAACGCCTCGATTTAAAAATTCTCACCCTCGTTTTCAAATCCCCTCCTTGGCCCCTCGCTCCCCCCTCCCATTCCCTCTCTCTCTAACCTCCTCCAGCCCCCACAACCCTCCGAGATAACTGAGCTCTCCAGTTCCGGCCTCTTGCACGTCCCCCCACCACCCCGAGCTCCATCGCTCTACAATTGGCGACCGCGACAGGTCCCGAATCTTGAGACTTCCCTCCCAAGACCCCCCCCCTCTTCCCCCTCGTCTCACTCCGCTCTCTCCTCCTTTCAAAAGGCTTCTAAGGTTGTCCTCTTCGACCAGCCGACCCCTGCGTCCCCTCGTCCGGCTCGGTGTCACATTGTGTCCGGCCTGTGCTCCCGCGGCGCGCCTGGGGGACGTTTTAGAATGAGACCGGCGCTATATAAATGCAAGCTGCTGTTTGTGGCCGGGAATATTCCGAAACAAACTTTGGTTGACGTTACCCTGAGATATTTTTGACTTCAACGGTTTACTGTGACATTTTTTTCTTTCCCTCTCCTTCTCGGCCTCCTCCCGCGATCGGCCCCTCTTCCCCCACCCCTCCCCCCGCCCCCGGTCATAGGTCACTGAGCATCCCAGGGCAGGCTGGTAACCAGGGGAACGGCCGCTGGGCACTGGGTTTTGGGAGGCGGGAGGGGGGGCGTAATATGTTGAAATGCGTCCCTGAGCTGGTCCGCTTTCCGTCATTCCCACCTCTGGCGACCAGGGGCAGGGGCCCTCCAGGTCTGGAATTCCTTCCCTAAACCTCCCCACCTCCTCCCCTTATGTCGCCCTCTGGCCTGCTGAACAGCCCCTCACCTGGCTTGGTCTTGGAGTGGGGTGCGAGGCAGCAGGCCGACAGTAGGCCAAGGCCTACAGGCAGTGCCGGGAGATCGGCCGGGCCTCATCTCTTAAGTCGGCCAAACCTCCGACTTCGGCGCCAACAACTTGGCATATCCCCGTAACGCTTTCCCCTGCCTGCCCGCCTCTCCCCATGCCCCCCGCCCACAGGCTCGACCGAAAGCTAGGCCTCAGCCACGTCACCTGGGCGACCCCTGAACCTTGTGAAAAAAGCCGGCCTAGCGGCCAGGCCCCAGCCGGCCTTGCACAGTGACTGACCGCTCGCCTGCGCGGGCCGCATTTCTCGCTCGTTTCCCGAAAGTGACCTCCTCGGGGATCTGGCCCCCTCCTCGTAATTTATTTTCCCGTTTTTAATTCCGCCTCCTCAGCCGTCCAGCAACCCTCGAGGAGGAGAGGGAAAGAAAAAAAATAAATACATGAATGGAAAAAAAAAAGCCAACTCGCCACTGCTATGAAACCTTCCTCTGTAAATAAAGATGTGACTTTCATCGCTCGACCCGCCTGCCTGTTGCTTATTTGTTGATCATCCGTCTCTCGGATAATTGTGCTCCCCAAGCCGCCCATCCCGGACAGCCTCATGGCCTGTAGGCCGAGGGCCTGAAGCCCGGAGTTTAGGATCCTTGCCCGAGGCTCCGAAATGGAATCCGCACGTTAGGCCGTCTCGATTTGGGATTCTGCCCAGGCCTGGGAATGCGGGAAAAGCGGGTGGTGGGGTGGGGGGAGAGGGCATCCTGTAGCTCCCTTCTGTCCGCAAAATTTGATTGGCACAGCACTAGGCCGGGATTGGAGCCTGGGCCTTTCCTGCACAGCGTGTGTGTGTGCGTGCGTGTTGGGGGAGCTCAGTCCCACACCGGGTGTGAGATCGGCTAACTCCGCACTAGGCCGGGATTGGAGCCTGGGCCTTTCCTGCTCCGTGTGTGTGTATGCGGAGCTCAGTCTCACACCGGGTGTGAGATCGGCTAACTCCGCACTAGGCCGGGATTGGAGCCTGGGCCTTTCCTGCTCCGTGTGTGTGTGTATGCGGAGCTCAGTCCCACACCGGGTGTGAGATCGGCTAACTCCGCACTAGGCCGGGATTGGAGCCTGGGCCTTTCCTGCTCCATGTGTGTGTATGCGGAGCTCAGTCCCACACCGGGTGTGAGATCGGCTAACTCCGCACTAGGCCGGGATTGGAGCCTGGGCCTTTCCTGCTCGGTATTTGGGGAGATCAGTCCCACACCGGGTGTGAAATCGCTCGTTAATCCGAGTGTTGTTGGTTGAGAGATTACAATTGACTCCAGGAGGCTCGGGAGATCCCCCTCTGCTCCTGTTCCGATTGTGGCCGTTGGGTTTTTTGTCCAATTCTGAGGGACGAGGGGCCCTCAGCAGATCTCATTGCAAATGTCGATGCCTCTGATAGTGCGGAGCTCCCTCAGTATTCACCCTCCGACAGTGCGGAGCTCCCTCAGTACTGACCCTCCGACAGTGCGGCTCTCCCTCAGTACTGACCCTCCGACAGTGCGGCACTCCCTCAGTATTCACCCTCCGACAGTGCGGCGCTCCCTCGGTCTCTTTCCCCAGGCACCTCAGCCTGCACCCTCGGTGTAGTCAGTGCCGCTGGGTTTCTCCTCGTTCAGGGCCAAAGCTGAGGCCTCGTCCGTGTGCGACGGGAGACCACATCCTGTAATCGTGCAGTGGGCCTTCATCGACTGTGGAACAAGTTACGTAACCAGCAAGACGCTCGGCAAAAGGTTAGCAACTCGAGCAAGTCCACAAACAGTTAGACGGCGAGTGATCGGGCAGCAGCTGTGGAAAAGGCTCCAAGTGAACCTCCTCCCCTCGTACCCGCACAGCAAGATCCCAGAGATCTGAAAGAGAGAGAGAGAGAGAGGGAGCCGTCCCTCCTTCTCCAGGAACTCCCAGGACAGGACATCGCTCGGTCCCAAGTTGGCACAGCCTTTCAGACGGTAGGTGAAGGCAGTGGGTGCACAGGTCGAGGTGGGTCTTTCGAGGGAGAGGGAGGCCGTGGGGTTTGACCGGGCCGGGTCTGGCCCTCGGTTTAATGTCTCGTTCCGGCCAGGCAGCAAATGACTCCCCCCTCTCCCTGTCCCTCTCATTGTGTCTCTCTGTCTCTCTGTCCCTGTCTCTCTCTCCGTCTCTCTGTCCCTGTCTCTCTCTCTCTGTCTCTCTCTCTGTCTCTCTCTCTGTCTCTCTCTTTGTCTCTCTCCCTGTCTCTCTCTGTCCCTGTCTCTCTCTCCGTCTCTGTCTCTCTCTCTGTCTCTCTCTCTGTCTCTCTCTCTGTCTCTCTCTCTCTGTCTCTCTCCCTGTCTCTCTCCCTGTCTCTCTCCCTGTCTCTCTCTGTCTCTCTGTCCCTGTCTCTCTCTCTCTGTCTCTCTCTCTGTCTCTCTCTCTGTCTCTCTCTCTGTCTGTCTCTCTCTCTCTCTCTCTCTCTCTGTCTCTCTGTCCCTGTCTCTCTCTGTCCCTGTCTCTCTCTGTCCCTGTCTCTCTCTCTCTGTCTCTCTGTCCCTGTCTCTCTCTGTCCCTGTCTCTCTCTGTCCCTGTCTCTCTCTGTCCCTGTCCCTCTCTCTCTGTCTCTGTCTCTGTTTCTCTCTCAGTCTCTCTCTCTCTTTCTCTGTCTCTCTCTCTCTGTCTCTCTCTCTCCCTGTCTCCCTGTCTCTCTCTCCCTGTCTCCCTGTCTCTCTCTCTCTGTCTCTGTTTCTCTCTCCCCCTCTCTCTCCCTGTCTCTCTCCCTGTCTCTCTCTGTCTCTCTGTCCCTGTCTCTCTCTCTCTGTCTCTCTCTCTGTCTCTCTCTCTGTCTCTCTCTCTGTCTGTCTCTCTCTCTCTCTCTCTCTCTGTCTCTCTGTCCCTGTCTCTCTCTGTCCCTGTCTCTCTCTGTCCCTGTCTCTCTCTCTCTGTCTCTCTGTCCCTGTCTCTCTCTGTCCCTGTCTCTCTCTGTCCCTGTCCCTCTCTCTCTGTCTCTGTCTCTGTTTCTCTCTCAGTCTCTCTCTCTCTTTCTCTGTCTCTCTCTCTCTGTCTCTCTCTCTCCCTGTCTCCCTGTCTCTCTCTCCCTGTCTCCCTGTCTCTCTCTCTCTGTCTCTGTTTCTCTCTCCCCCTCTCTCTCTCTGCCTTCCCCTCTCTCTCCCTGTCTCTCTCCCTGTCTCTCTCCCTGTCTCTCTCCCTGTCTCTCTCCCTGTCTCTCTCCCTGTCTCTCTCCCTGTCTCTCTCTCTGCCCCCTCTTTCTATCTCTGTCTTTCTCTGTCTCTCTGTTTCTCTCAATCTCTCTCTCTCTGTCTGTCTCTCTCTCTCTGCCCCCCCCTCTCTCTGCCTCTCTCTGTCTGTCTTCTTCTGTCTCTGTTTCTCTCAATCTGTCTCTCTCTCTCCCTCTCTCTCTCTCTGTGCCTCTCTCTCTCTGTCTCTCTCTGTCTCTCTCTGTCTCTCTCTCTGTTTCTCTCAATCTCTCTCTCTCTCTCTCTTTTTCAGTCTGTATCTGCTTGTATCCGCTGGAGTTTAGAAGAGTAAGAGGCGACTTGATTGAAACATATAAGATCCTGAGAGGTTTTGACAGGGTGGATGTGGAAAGGATGTTTCCCCTTGTCCGAGAATCTCGAACTAGGGGTAACTGTTTAAAAATAAGGGGTCACCCATTTAAGAGAGAGATGAGAAATTTTTCTCTCAGAGGGTGGTGAGTCTTTGGAATTCTCTTCCTCAAAAGGCGGTGGAAGCAGAGTCTTTGAATATTTTTAAGCCAGAGGTCGATAGATTCTCGATAAGCAAAGTGGGGTGGAAGGTTATTGGGGGGTAGGCGGGAATATGGAGTAATCAGTTCAGCCATGAACTTATTGATGGTGGAGCATGCTCGAAGGGCCGAGTGGCCTACTCCTGCTCTGAATTCATTTGTTCATATGTATGTCTGTGTGTATCTGTCTCTCCCTCTCTGTCTCCCGCTCTCTCTGTCTCCCTCTCTCTGTGTGTCTCTCTCTCTCTGTCTGTCTGTCTGTCTCTCTCTCTCTGTATCTCTGTCCGTCTCTCTGTCTGTCTCTCTCTGTCTCTCTCCCTCTTTGTCTTGCCCTGTTTGTGTGTGTGTCTCTTTCTCTGTCACTCACTCTCTGTCTCTCTCTCCCTCTCTATGTCTCTCTCTCCATCTCTCTATCTCTATTCTATCTCTCTGTCTTTCTCTCTCTATCTGTCTCTCTCTCTCTCCCCGTCTCTCTCTCCCAGTCTCTCTCTCCTTCTCTCTGTCAATCTCCCCGTTTCTCTCTCCCCGTTTCTCTCTCCCCGTTTCTCTCTCCCCGTTTCTCTCTCCCCGTCTCTCTCTCCCCGTCTCTCTCTCCCCGTCTCTCTCTGTCCCCGTCTCTCTCTGTCCCCGTCTCTCTCTCCTTCCCCGTCTCTCCCTCCTTCCCCGTCTCTCCCTCCTTCCCCGTCTCTCTCCCCACGTTGTGCCCCCTCCCAATCCTTCGCCTTCTTTCTCACCTGCTCCCTCTTTCCCATTTCTCTCTGTGTCTCCCTCTCTCTCTCTCTCTCCGTCTCTCTCTATCGCATGTCCCCCCCACCCCTGTTTTCTGTCTCTCTCCCTCCCTCTTTCTCTGCCTCTCTAACCTCTGGTTAGGGTCAGGCCTGGATGAGGCCTCGTTTGGCGAATGCTAAGTGGGAGACTGGTGGCCTTAGTGAGCAATCTGGTTTTGCAGCAAGTGCAACAAAAGGCAACGTACTGGGGTTGGGGCGGAGATGTAAAAACAAGTTGACTGTGATATAACCGCAATTGTTGAGATACGCCTGCACCCAGATTTCATTCTCTATCTCTCTCTCTCTCCTTCTCGCTCACACTCTGCAGTTTTGATGGAGCTGTTGAACTTCACTGCGATTGGCTTATTCCTGCTGTCGACCTTCTCACTTTGTGGTTTCCTGTTGCTGTGTGTAAACTGTAAAACTCCAAACGGTGAGTGACGAATACGGAGTAGGTAAACGGGGGTTAGATACAGAGTAAAGCTCCCTCTACACTGTCCCCCATCAAACACTCCCCAGGACAGGTACAGTACGGGGGTTAGATACAGAGTAAAGCTCCCTCTACACTGTCCCCCATCAAACACTCCCCAGGACAGGGACAGTACGGGGGTTAGATACAGAGTAAAGCTCCCTCTACACTGTCCCCCATCAAACACTCCCAGGACAGGTACAGTACGGGGGTTAGATACAGAGTAAAACTCCCTCTCCACTGTCCCCCATCAAACACTCCCAGGACAGGGACAGTACGGGGAGTTAGATACAGAGTAAAGCTCCCATCATAGAATTAAACAACTGACTGGAGGAGGTGACTCCGCAAATATCCCCATCCTCAATGATGGGGGAGCCCAGCACATCAGTGCGAAAGATCAGGCTGAAGCATTTGCATCCACCTTCAGCCAGAAGTGCCGAGTTGATGATCCATCTCGGCCTCCTCCTGGAGTCCCCAGCGTCACAGATGCCAGACTTCAGCCAATTCGACTCACTCCGCGTGATATCAAGAAACGACTGAAGGCACCGGATACTGCAAAGGCTGTGGGCCCTGACAATATTCCGGCAATAGTACTGAAGACCTGTGCTCCAGAACTTGCCTCGCCCCTCGCCAAGCTGTTCAAGTGCAGCTACAACACTGGTGTCTCGGACTGGGAATGAATTTGGTGAGAATTGGCTGGGTTGCCATCAGAATATTATTAACATAAGAAATAAGGGTGGGAGTAGGCCATTCGGCCCCTCTAACCTGTTCTGCCATTCTATAAGATCCTGACTGCTCTGAATGTGAACTTTACTCCACTTTCCTGTCTGCCCCCCCCCATAACCCTTGACTCCATTGTCGATCATAAATCTGTCTAACTCATCCTTGAATATATTCAATGACCCAACCTCCACTGCTCTCCGGGGAAGAGAATTCCAAAGTCTAACCACCCACTGAGAGAAAGAAAATCCTCCTTAGCTCAGTCTTAAATGGGAGACCCTTTATTTTTAAACTGTGCCCCCTAGTTCTAGACTCCCCCACAAGGGGAACATCCTCCCAGCGTCCGCCCTGTAAAGTCCCCTCAGAATCTTGTATGTTTCAATAAGATCACCTCTCATTCTTCGAAACTCCAATGAGTTTAGGCCCTACCTGGTTAACCATTCCTCATAAGACAACCCCTTCATCCCAGGATCCAGCCCAGTGAACCTTCTCTGAACTGCCTCCAATGCAAGTATATCCCTCCTTAAATAAGGAGACCAACACTGTACGCAGTACCCTAGATGTGGTCTCACCGATACCCTGTACAGTCCCAACTTGTATACTCCATCCCCCCTTCCGATAAAGGCCTACATTCCACTTGCCTTCCTCATTACCTGCCGTTTCTGCATGCTGACCTTTTGTGATTCCTTTTCCAGCACACCCAGATTCCTCTGTACCACAGAATTCTGCAGTCTCTCTCCATTGAAGTAATACTCTGCTTTTCTATTCCTCCTCCCAACCTCACGTTCTCCCCGCATTATACTCCAGCTGCCAAATCTTTGCCCGCCCACTCAACCTATCTCTCTCCCTCTGCAGCCTCCGTGTCCTTCCTCACAACTTGCCTTCCCACCCACCTATGGCTGCAAGACGTTCGGTCCCTTCATGCATTGATACAGATTGTAAGTAGTTGAGGTCCCTGCACCGTGTTACAGTTCGACAGCCTGAAAATGACCCATTCATCCCATCTCTCTGTTTCCTGTTAGGTTAGCCAATCCTCTATCCGTGCTAATATATTAGCCCCCAACACAATGCACTCCTATCTTTGACGCACGGTTAATGAAATCTCTCAATTTTCACCTTGCAGATGGGGGCCGAGCCCTGCTTGATACGATGAGGACCCCCAGGTAAGATGGAGACTATCTCCAGGCCCTCGTACATTTCCAGCCATTTTCAATCCCTCCATCACGGGCGACCGCAACAGGTTCCCCCCACCCCCCCCAAGCTCTGGGATTCCCTCCCTCATCCTCTCTGCCTTCGCCAGCGGAGATTATTATGGGTTGTCCCGGGTCTCAGGAGGGTGAGCTGAAGTTTACGGAGGGTGGAATGTGGGAGAGCAGCCGGGAGAGCGTCGGAATGGTCAAGTCTCGAGGGGAACGGAGGCACGGGTGAGGGCTTCGGCAGCCGATGAGCTGAGGCAGGGGTGGAGTCGGGCGTTGGAAATAGGCGGGGGTCAGTGACGCGCGCGGACGTGTGGTCGGAATCTCATCTCGGGGTTAAAATCTGACGCCGAGGTTGTGAGCAGCCCGGATTCGGCCTGAGACAGCCACCAGGGAGAGGGATGGAGTCCGTAGCTGGGGAACGGAGTTTGTGACAGGGATTGAAGACAATGGCTTCAGTCTTCCCGATATTTAACCGGAGGAAATTCCTGCTCATCCAGTACTAGGTGTCGGATAAGCAGGAAGCGAAGCCATTGCAGGCGATTCTCTGCCTGCGATGAGATAGATAAGAATGGAACCGGGTGAGAGCAGGTCGGCCCGGGCTGGACGACCGTGGAGAGGCGTTGGAGGAGGTTGGTGTGGTCGACCGCGTCAATGGGTGCAGACAGGCTGAGGAGGATGAGTAACACGTTATAGGCAACAAATACAACACATGGGCCCCCACCCAGCTACGTGACTCGGTGCTCATTCCCCCTGACACGGGGGCTCACGGGCTAGTCTGGCGGACCCGTTAGAAATGTTGCTCCCGCTGAACGTGATGATGTGATTGCTCTTCCCTGCTGTTTCAGGAATTCCAGGGAAG
Organism: Heterodontus francisci; assembly: GCF_036365525.1. Classification (NCBI taxonomy): domain Eukaryota; kingdom Metazoa; phylum Chordata; class Chondrichthyes; order Heterodontiformes; family Heterodontidae; genus Heterodontus; species Heterodontus francisci. Next base: position 87,651 of record NW_027141077.1, read on the forward strand.
ATCCCCTCACGACTGGCCCAAATGGTAAGAACCACCCTAAACCTCTAACCTCTGATCCCTAACCCCTAATACCCCTTCATCCCTGACCCTTAACCCTTGAACCCCTTAATCACTGATCCCTGACCCCTAACCCTAACCTTAATGCACTCAAACACTAACCCTAACCCTTCCCTGAACTTTAATGCACTGTCTTTCAATTAGATATACTCTCTGCAAAGTTAGTAATATGTGCCCTACATTCAAATTCCAATGATATTTCTAGTTGGAGATGGGAAATGGCGATCCTAAACCTTTAACCTTAAACAATAAACCTCCAAACCCCCAAAACCCTAAGCGTTAGCCCCAATAGTAAGAACTGCCCTGAATTGTAATCTTAAACCTGAACTCTAGCCCGAATTCTGAACCCTCATCCCCAATTCTAGTTGCAAGCCCACCCCTGACCCCTCCCCTAACCCCTGACCCCACCTCGAACCCTGACCCCTCCCCTAACCGCTGACCCAAACCCTGAACCCTAAACCCTCACCCCTGACTGTTAGCCTGCCGCCTGACCCTAACCCAATCCTAACCCCTGACCTCAGCTCTAACCCCTGACCAAAACTTACCCCGACAACCCTGGCCCCCAAATCCCAAACCGTGACCCCCAACTTAACCCCTAACCCCAGAGTCCTACCCAACCCCGATCCTGACTCCTGACCCCAAGCCCTGACAACAAGTCGCACACCAACCCTGAACCCTGACCCTGAACCCTAACCTCAATTCTAACCATCAACGTTTATGCCTGACTATGACCCTGAGAGCAGTCCTGAACCTTGACCCCATTTATGACACGCAATCCAGCTCAGAAACTCACCCTGAACCCATGACCTCAATCCCAACTCCAATCCTGGACTCCTGAGTTCCAGAATTAATCCTTGACCCCAATGCTGACCGCCAGCACCTGCCCCCCCACAAATAGCAATATTCATCCTGACATGACCCAAACCATGGCATCGACCCCAATCCTGAGACCAATTTTGATTCATGACTGCAACCCTAACCCCTGAAAACTTAACCCCGCCATTACCCTGCACCAAACCTGTCACCGAAATCAATTCGAAACCCGACCTTGAGCCCAGCCAAGAACCGGTCCCAGGCGGGGGAAAGGACAGTGTATCTAACGCTCTGTGACTCCCGGTCCCAGAGGGGGAAAGGGGGGTGTATCTAAAATACTGTGACACCTGGTCCCACAGGGGGAAAGGACAGTGTATCTAACACACTGTGACAACTGGTACCAGCGGTGGAAAGGACAGTGTATCTCACACACTGTGACACCCAGTCCCGGAGGTGGAAAGGACAGTGTATCTAACACACTGTGACACCCGGTCCCAGAGGGGGGAAAGGACAGTGTATCTAACACACAGTGATACCCAGACCCAGAGGCGGGAAAGGACAGTGTATCTAACGCACTGTGACACCCAGTCTCAGAGGGGGAAAGGACAGTGTATCTAACACACTGTGACACCCAGTCCCAGAGGGGGGAAAGGACAGTGTATCTCACACACAGTGATACCCAGTCCCAGAGGCGGGAAAGGACAGTGTATCTAACGCACTGTGACACCCGGTCCCAGAGGGGGAAAGGACAGTGTATCTAACACACTGTGACACACGGTCCCAGAGGGGGAAAGGACAGAGTATCTAACGCACTGTGACACCCGGTCCCAGAGGGGGGAAAGGACAGTGTATCTAACACACTGTGACACCCGGTCCCAGAGGGGGAAAGGACAGTGTATCGAACACACTGTGACACCCAGTCTCAGAGGGGGAAAGGACAGTGTATCTAACAGACTGTGACACCCAGTCCCAGAGGGGGAAAGGACAGTGTATCTGACACACTGTGAAACCCGGTCCCAGAGGGGGGAAAGGACAGTGTATCTAACGCACTGTGACACCCAGTCCCAGAGGGGGGAAAGGACAGTGTATCTAACGCACTGTGACACCCAGTCCCAGAGGGGGGAAAGGACAGTGTATCTAACGCACTGTGACACCCAGTCCCAGAGGGGGGAAAGGACAGTGTATCTAACGCACTGTGACACCCGGTCCCAGAGGGGGGAAAGGACAGTGTATCTAACACACTGTGACACCCAGTCCCAGAGGGGGGAAAGGACAGTGTATCTAACACTCTGTGACACAAGGTCCCAGAGGGGGGAAAGGACAGTGTATCTCACACACTGTGACACCCAGTCCCGGAGGTGGAAAGGACAGTGTATCTAACACACTGTGATACCCAGACCCAGAGGCGGGAAAGGACAGTGTATCTAACGCACTGTGACACCCAGTCTCAGAGGGGGAAAGGACAGTGTATCTAACACACTGTGACACCCGGTCCCAGAGGGGGGAAAGGACAGTGTATCTAACACACAGTGATACCCAGTCCCAGAGGCGGGAAAGGACAGTGTATCTAACGCACTGTGACACCCGGTCCCAGAGGGGGAAAGGACAGTGTATCTAACACACTGTGACACCCGGTCCCAGAGGGGGAAAGGACAGTGTATCTAACACAGTGTGACACACGGTCCCAGAGGGGGAAAGGACAGAGTATCTAACGCACTGTGACACCCGGTCCCAGAGGGGGAAAGGACAGTGTATCTAACACACTGTGATACCCAGTCCCAGAGGGGGAAAGGACAGTGTATCTAATGCACTGTGACACCCAGTCCCAGAGGGGGAATGGACAGTGCATCTAACACACTGTGACACACGGTCCCAGAGGGGGAAAGGACAGAGTATCTAACGCACTGTGACACCCGGTCCCAGAGGGGGAAAGGACAGTGTATCTAACACACTGTGACACCCGGTCCCAGAGGGGCGTAAGGACATTGTGTCTCACACACTGTAACACCCAGTCCCAGAGGGGGAAAGGACAGTGTATCTAACAGACTGTGACACCCGGTCCCAGAGGGGGAAAGGACAGTGTATCTAACACACTGTGACACCCGGTCCCAGAGGGGCGTAAGGACATTGTGTCTCACACACTGTAACACCCAGTCCCAGAGGGGGAAAGGACAGTGTATCTAACAGACTGTGACACCCGGTCCCAGAGGGGGAAAGGACAGTGTATCTGACACACTGTGACACACAGTCCCAGAGGGGGGAAAGGACAGTGTATCTAACACACTGTGACACCCGGTCCCAGAGGGGGAAAGGACAGTGTATCTAACACACTGTGACACCTGGTCCCAGAGGGGGGAAAGGACAGTGTATCTAACACACTGTGACACCCAGTCCCAGAGAGGGGAAAGGACAGTGTATCTAACACACTGTGACACCCAGTCCCAGAGAGGGGAAAGGACAGTGTATCTAACACACTGTGACACCCGGTCCCAGTGGGGGGAAGGGACAGTGTATCTAACACACTGTGACACCTGGTCCCAGAGGGGGAAAGGACAGTGAATCAAACACACTTTGACACCCAGTCCCAGAGGGGGAAAGGACAGTGTATCTAACACACTGTGACACCCAGTCCCAGAGGGGGAAAGGACAGTGTATCTAACACACTGTGACACCCAGTCCCAGAGGGGGAAAGGACAGTGTATCTAACACACTGTGACACCCAGTCCCAGAGGGGGAAAGGACAGTGTATCTAACACACTGTGACACCCGGTCCCAGAGGGGCGTAAGGACATTGTGTCTCACACACTGTGACACACGGTCGCGGAGGGGGAAAGGAAAGTGTATCTAACGCACTGTGACACCCAGTCCCAGAGGGGGAAAGGACAGTGTATCTAACACACTGTGACACCCGGTCCCAGAGGGGGGAAAGGACAGCGTATCTAACGCACTGTGACACCAGGTTCTAGATGGGGAAAGGACAGTGTATCAAGACACAGTGACACCCGCCGCCGGAGGGGGAAAGGACAGTGTATCTAACACACAGTGACACCCGGTCCCTGTCTGGGGAAAGGACAGTGTATCTAACACACTGTGACACCCGGTCCCAGTGGGGGGAAGGGACAGTGTATCTAACACACTGTGACACCTGGTCCCAGAGGGGGAAAGGACAGTGAATCAAACACACTCTGACACCCAGTCCCAGAGGGGGAAAGGACAGTGTATCTAACACACTGTGACACCCAGTCCCAGAGGGGGAAAGGACAGTGTATCTAACGCACTGTGGCACCCAGTCCCAGAGGGGGAAAGGACAGTGTATCTAACGCACTGTGGCACCCAGTCCCAGAGGGGGAAAGGACAGTGAATCAAACACACTCTGACACCCAGTCCCAGAGGGGGAAAGGACAGTGTATCTAACAGATTGTGACCCCCAGTCCCAGAGGGGGAAAGGACAGTGTATCTAACGCACTGTGACACCCAGTCCCAGAGGGGGAAAGGACAGTGAATCAAACACACTCTGACACCCAGTCCCAGAGGGGGAAAGGACAGTGTATCTAACGCACTGTGGCACCCAGTCCCAGAGGGGGAAAGGACAGTGAATCAAACACACTCTGACACCCAGTCCCAGAGGGGGAAAGGACAGTGTATCTAACAGATTGTGACCCCCAGTCCCAGAGGGGGAAAGGACAGTGTATCTAACGCACTGTGGCACCCGGTCCCAGAGGGGGAAAGGACAGTGTATCTAACAGATTGTGACACCCAGTCCCAGAGGGGGGAAAGGACAGTGTATCTAACACACTGTGACACCCGGTCCCAGAGGGGGAAAGGACAGTGTATCTAACACACTGTTTTATCCACTCCCAGAGGTGGAAAGGACAGTGTTTATAACACACTGTGACACCCGGTCCCAGAGTGGGGAAGGACAGTGTATCTAACACACTGTGACACCCGGTTCCAGAGGGTGAAAGGACAGTGTATCGAACGCTCTGTGACACCCGGTCCCAGAGGAGGAAAGGACAGTGTATCTAACGTACTGTGACACCCAGTCCCAAAGGGCGAAATGACAGTGTAACTAACGCACTGTGACACCCGGTCCCAGCGTGAGGAAAGGACAGTGTATCTAAAGCACTGTGTGATCCGGTCACAGAGGGGGAAAGGACAGTGTATCTAACAAACTGTGACACGTGGTCACAGAGGGGGAAAGGACAGTGTATCTAACACACTGTGACAACCGGTCCCAGAGGGGGGAAAGGACAGTGTATCTAACAAACTGTGACATCCGTACCAGAGGGAGGAAAGGACAGTGTATCTAACACACTGTGACACCCGGTCCCAGAGGGCAAAAGGACAGTGTATCTAACACACTGTGACACCCGGTCCCAGAGGGCAAAAGGACAGTGTATCTAACACACTGTGACACCCGGTCCCAGAGGGCGAAAGGACAGTGTATCTAACACACTGTGACACCCGGTCCTAGAGGGCGAAAGGACAGTGTATCTAACACACTGTGACACCCGGTCCGAGAGGGGGAAAGGACAGTGTATCTAACACACTGTGACACCCGGTCCGAGAGGGCGAAAGGACAGTGTATCTAACACACTGTGACACCCAGTCCCAGAGGGGGAAAGGACAGTGTATCTAACGCTCTTTGACACCCGGTCCCAGAGGTGGAAAGGACAGTGTATCGAACACACTGTGACACCCAGTCCCAGAGGAGGGAAAGGACAGTGTATCTAACACACTGTGACACCCGGTCCCAGAGGGCGAAAGGACAGTGTATCTAACACACTGTGACACCCGGTCCCAGAGGGGGAAAGGACAGTGCATCTAACGCACTGTGACACCCAGTCCCAGAGGGGGAAAGGACAGTGTATCTAACACACTGTGACACCCGGTCCCAGAGGGCGAAAGGACAGTGTATCTAACACACAGAGACACCCGGTCCCAGAGGGGGAAATGACAGTGTATCTAACGCACTGTGAAAGCCGGTCGCAGGGGGCGAAAGGACAGTGTATCTAACACACAGAGACACCCGATCCCAGAGGGGGAAAGGACAGTGTATCTAACGCACTGTGAAAGCCGGTCGCAGGGGGGAAAGGACAGTGTATCTAACGCACAGAGAGACCTGGTCCCAGAGGGGGGAAAGGACAGTGTATCGAACACACTGTGACACCCAGTCTCAGAGGGGGAAAGGACAGTGTATCTCACGCACAGTGAGACCTGGTCACAGAGGGGGGAAAGGACAGTGTATCTAACACACTGTGACACCCGGTCCCAGAGGGGGAAAGGACAGTGTATCTAACACACTGTGACACCCAGTCCCAGAGGGGGAAAGGACAGTGTATCTAATGCACTGTGACACCCGGTCCCAGAGGGGGAAAGAACAGTGTATCTAACACACTGTGACACCCGGTCCCAGAGGGGGGAAAGGACAGTGTATCTAACACACAGTGACACCCGGTCCCAGAGGGGGAAAGGACAGTGTATCTAACACACTGTGACAGACGGTCCCAGAGGGGGAAAGGACAGAGTATCTAACGCACTGTGACACCCGGTCCCAGAGGGGGAAAGGACAGTGTATCTAACACACTGTGACAACTGGTCCCAGAGGGGCGTAAGGACATTGTGTCTCACACACTGTAACACCCAGTCCCAGAGGGGGAAAGGACAGTGTATCTAACGCACTGTGACACCCGGTCCCAGAGGGGGAAAGGACAGTGTATCTAACGCAATGTGACACCCGGTACCAGAGGGGGAAAGGACAGTGTATCTAACAGACTGTGACACCCGGTCCCAGAGGGGGAAAGGACAGTGTATCTGACACACTGTGACACACAGTCCCAGAGGGGGGAAAGGACAGTGTATCTAACACACTGTGACACACGGTCCCAGAGGGGGAAAGGACAGTGCATCTAACACACTGTGGCACCCGGTCCCAGAGGGGGGAAAGGACAGTGTATCTAACAAACTGTGACATCCGTACCAGAGGGAGGAAAGGACAGTGTATCTAACACACTGTGACACCCGGTCCCAGAGGGCAAAAGGACAGTGTATCTAACACACTGTGACACCCGGTCCCAGAGGGCAAAAGGACAGTGTATCTAACACACTGTGACACCCGGTCCCAGAGGGCGAAAGGACAGTGTATCTAACACACTGTGACACCCGGTCCTAGAGGGCGAAAGGACAGTGTATCTAACACACTGTGACACCCGGTCCGAGAGGGGGAAAGGACAGTGTATCTAACACACTGTGACACCCGGTCCGAGAGGGCGAAAGGACAGTGTATCTAACACACTGTGACACCCAGTCCCAGAGGGGGAAAGGACAGTGTATCTAACGCTCTTTGACACCCGGTCCCAGAGGTGGAAAGGACAGTGTATCGAACACACTGTGACACCCAGTCCCAGAGGAGGGAAAGGACAGTGTATCTAACACACTGTGACACCCGGTCCCAGAGGGCGAAAGGACAGTGTATCTAACACACTGTGACACCCGGTCCCAGAGGGGGAAAGGACAGTGCATCTAACGCACTGTGACACCCAGTCCCAGAGGGGGAAAGGACAGTGTATCTAACACACTGTGACACCCGGTCCCAGAGGGCGAAAGGACAGTGTATCTAACACACAGAGACACCCGGTCCCAGAGGGGGAAATGACAGTGTATCTAACGCACTGTGAAAGCCGGTCGCAGGGGGCGAAAGGACAGTGTATCTAACACACAGAGACACCCGATCCCAGAGGGGGAAAGGACAGTGTATCTAACGCACTGTGAAAGCCGGTCGCAGGGGGGAAAGGACAGTGTATCTAACGCACAGAGAGACCTGGTCCCAGAGGGGGGAAAGGACAGTGTATCGAACACACTGTGACACCCAGTCTCAGAGGGGGAAAGGACAGTGTATCTCACGCACAGTGAGACCTGGTCACAGAGGGGGGAAAGGACAGTGTATCTAACACACTGTGACACCCGGTCCCAGAGGGGGAAAGGACAGTGTATCTAACACACTGTGACACCCAGTCCCAGAGGGGGAAAGGACAGTGTATCTAATGCACTGTGACACCCGGTCCCAGAGGGGGAAAGAACAGTGTATCTAACACACTGTGACACCCGGTCCCAGAGGGGGGAAAGGACAGTGTATCTAACACACAGTGACACCCGGTCCCAGAGGGGGAAAGGACAGTGTATCTAACACACTGTGACAGACGGTCCCAGAGGGGGAAAGGACAGAGTATCTAACGCACTGTGACACCCGGTCCCAGAGGGGGAAAGGACAGTGTATCTAACACACTGTGACAACTGGTCCCAGAGGGGCGTAAGGACATTGTGTCTCACACACTGTAACACCCAGTCCCAGAGGGGGAAAGGACAGTGTATCTAACGCACTGTGACACCCGGTCCCAGAGGGGGAAAGGACAGTGTATCTAACGCAATGTGACACCCGGTACCAGAGGGGGAAAGGACAGTGTATCTAACAGACTGTGACACCCGGTCCCAGAGGGGGAAAGGACAGTGTATCTGACACACTGTGACACACAGTCCCAGAGGGGGGAAAGGACAGTGTATCTAACACACTGTGACACACGGTCCCAGAGGGGGAAAGGACAGTGAATCTAACACACTGTGACACACGGTCCCAGAGGGGGAAAGGACAGAGTATCTAACGCACTGTGACACCCGGTCCCAGAGGGGGAAAGGACAGTGTATCTAACACACTTTGACAACCGGTCCCAGAGGGGCGTAAGGACAGTGTATCTAACGCACTGTGACACCCGGTCCCAGAGGGGGAAAGGACAGTGTATCTAACGCAATGTGACACCCGGTACCAGAGGTGGAAAGGACAGTGCATCTAACACACTGTGACACCCGGTCCCAGAGGGGGGAAAGGACAGTGTATCTAACACACTGTGACACCCGGTCTCAGAGGGGGAAAGGACAGTGTACCGAACACACTGTGTCACACGGTCCCAGAGGGGGGAAAGGACAGTATATCTAACACACTGTGACACCCGGTCCAAGAGGGGGAAAGGACAGTGTACCGAACACACTGTGTCACACGGTCCCAGAGGGGGGAAAGGACAGTATATCTAACACACTGTGACACCTGGTACCAGAGGTGGAAAGGACAGTGCATTTAACACACTGTGACACCCGGTCCAAGAGGGGGAAAGGACAGTGTACCGAACACACTGTGTCACACGGTCCCAGAGGGGGGAAAGGACAGTGTATCTAACGCACTGTGACACCCAGTCCCAGAGGGGGGAAGGACAGTGTATCGAATGCACTGTAACACCCCGTCCCAGAGGTGGAAAGGACAGTGTATCGAACACACTGTGACACCCGGTCCCAGAGGGGGAAATGACAGTGTATCTAACACACTGTGAAAGCCGGTCGCAGGGGGCGAAAGGACAGTGTATCTAACACACAGAGACACCCAGTCCCAGAGGGGGGAAGGACAGTGTATCGAATGCACTGTAACACCCCGTCCCAGAGGTGGAAAGGACAGTGTATCGAACACACTGTGACACCCGGTCCCAGAGGGGGAAATGACAGTGTATCCAACGCACTGTGAAAGCCGGTCGCAGGGGGCGAAAGGACAGTGTATCTAACACACAGAGACACCCGATCCCAGAGGGGGAAAGGAAAGTGTATCTAACGCACTGTGAAAGCCGGTCGCAGGGGGGAGAGGACAGTGTATCTAACGCACTGTGAGACCTGGTCCCAGAGGGGGGAAAGGACAGTGTATCGAACACACTGTGACACCCAGTCTCAGAGGGGGAAAGGACAGTGTATCTCACGCACAGTGAGACCTGGTCCCAGAGGGGGGAAAGGACAGTGTATCTAACACACTGTGACACCCGGTCCCAGAGGGGGAAAGGACAGTGTATCTAACACACTGTGACACCCAGTCCCAGAGGGGGAAAGGACAGTGTATCTAATGCACTCTGACACCCGGTCCCAGAGGGGGAAAGGACAGTTTATCTAACTCACTGTGACACCCAGTCCCAGAGGGGGGAAGAAAAGTGTATCTAACACACTGTGACACCCGGGGCCAGAGGGGGAAAGGACAGTGTATCTAACACACTGTGACACCCGGTCTCAGAGGGGGGAAGGACAGTGTATCTAACACACTGTGACACCCGGTCCCAGAAGGGGAAAGGACAGTGTATCTAACACACTGTGACACCCGGTCCCAGAGGGGGAAAGGACAGTTTATCTAACACACTGTGACACCCGGGGCCAGAGGGGGAAATGACAGTGTATCTAACACACTGTGACACCCAGTCCCAGAGGGGGAAAGGACAGTGTATCTAACACACTGTGACACCCGGTCTCAGAGGGGGGAAGGACAGTGTATCTAACACACTGTGACACCCGGTCCCAGAAGGGGAAAGGACAGTGTATCTAACACACTGTGACACCCGGTCCCAGAGGGGGAAAGGACAGTTTATCTCACGCACTGTGACACCCGGTCCCAGAGGGGGGAAAGCACAGTGTATCTAACGCACTGTGACACCCGGTCCCAGAGGGGGAAAGGACAGTGTATCTAATGCTCTGTGACACCCGGTCCCAGAGTGGGAAAGGACAGTGTATCTAAAACAGTGTGACACGCCGTCCCAGAGGGGGGAAAGGACTGTGTATCGAACACACTGTGACTCCCAGTACAAGAGGGTGGAAAGGACAGTGTATCTAACACACTGTGACACCAGGTCCCGGATGGGGGAAAGGACAGTGTATCTAACGCACTGTGACACCCGGTCCCAGAGGGGGAAAGGACAGTGTATCTAACACACTGTGACACCAAGTCCCAGAGGGGGAAAGGAAAGTGTATCTAACACACAGTGACACCAAGTCCCAGAGGGGGGAAAGGACAGTGTATCTAACACAGTGTGACATTCTGTCCCTGAGGTGGAAAAGACAGTGTATCTAACACACTGTGACACCAAGTCCCAGAGGGGGGACAGGACAGTGTATCTAACACACAGTGACACCCAGTCCCAGAGGGGGGAAAGGACAGTGTATCTTACACACTGCGACACCCGGTCCCAGAGAGGGAAAGGACAGTGTATCTAACACACTGTGACACCAGGTCCCAGAGGGGGAAAGGACAGTGTATCTAACACACAGTGACACCCAGTCCCAGAGGGGGGAAAGGACAGTGTATCTTACACACTGTGACACCAGGTCCCAGAGGGGGAAAGGACAGTGTATCTAACGCACTGTGACACCCGGTCCCAGAGGGGGGAAAGGAGAATGCATGTAACGCACTGTGACACCCGGTCCCAGAGGGGGGAAAGGACAGTGTATCTAACACACTGTGATACCCGGTCCCAGAGGGCGGAAGGACACTGTATCTAACACACTGTGACACCTGGTGCCAGAGGGGGGAAATGACAGTGTATCTAACACATTGTGAGAACCAGTTACAGAGGGGGGAAAGGACAGATTATCTAACACACTGTGACACCCAGTCCCAGAGGGGGGAAAGGACAGTGTATCTAACAAACTGTGACACCCTGTCACAAAGAGGGGAAAGGACAGTGTATCTAACACACTGTGTCACCCGGTCCCAGAGGGGGAAAGGACAGTGTATCTAACACACCGTGACACCCGGTCCCAGTGGGGGGAAGGGACAGTGTATCTAACGTACTGTGACACCCGGTCCCAGAGGGGGGGAAAGGGCAGTGTATCTAACACACTGTGACACCCGGTCCCAGAGGGGGAAAGGACAGTGTATCTAACGTACTGTGACACCCGGTCCCAGAGGGGGGGAAAGGGCAGTGTATCTAACACATTGTGACACCCGGTCCCAGAGGGGGAAAGGACAGTGTATCTAATGCACTGAGACACCCAGTCCCAGAGGGGGAAAGGACAGTGTATCTAATTCACAGTGACACCCGGTCCCAGAGGGGCAAAGGTCAGTGTATCTAACACACTGTGACACCCGGTCCCAGTGGGGGGAAGGGACAGTGTATCTAATGCACTGTGACACCCGGTCCCAGAGGGGGGAAAGGACAGTGTATCTAACACACTGTGACACCCGGTCCCAGAGGGGGAAAGGACAGTGTATCTAACACACTGTGACACCTGATCCCAGAGGGGGAAAGGACAGTGTATCTAACACACTGACACCCAGTCCCAGAGGGGGAAAGGACAGTGTATCTAACACACTGTGACACCTGATCCCAGAGGGGGAAAGGACAGTGTATCTAACACACTGTGACACCCGGTCCAGGAGTGCAAAAGGACAGTTTATCTCACGCACATTGACACCCGGTCCCAGAGGGGGAAAGGACAGTGTATCCAACGCACTGTGACACCCGGTCTCGGAGGGGGAAAGGCCAGTTTATCTCACACACTGTGACACGCGGTACCCAGAGGGGGAAAGGACAGTTTATCTCACACACTGTGACACCCGGTCCCAGAGGGGAAAAGGACAGTGTATCTAACACACTGTGACACCCGGTCTCAGAGGGGGAAAGGACAATGTATCTAACACACTGTGACACCCGGTCTCAGAGGGGGGAAAGGACATTGTATGAGACGCACTGTGACACCCGGTCCCAGCGGGGGAAAGGACAGTGTATCGAACACACTGTGACACCCGGTCCCAGAAGGGGAAAGGACAGTGTATCTAACACACTGTGACACCCGGTCCCAGAGTGGGAAGGGACAGTGTATCTAACACACTGTGACACCCGGTCCCAGAGGGGGAAAGGACAGTGTATCTAACGCACTGTGACACCCAGTCCCAGAGGGGGAAGGGACAGTGTATCTAACACACTGTGACACCCGGTCCCAGAGGGGGAAAGGACAGTATATCTAATGCACTGTGACACCCGGTCCCAGAGGGGGAAAGGACAGAGTTCCTAACACACTGTGACACCCGGTCCCGGAGGGGGGAAAGGACAGTGTATTTAACACACTGTTACACCCAGTCCCAGAGGGGGGAAAGGACAGTGTATCTAACACACTGTGACACCCGGTCCCAGAGGGGCAAAGGACAGTGCAAAAACGCACTGTGACACCCGGTCCCAGAGGGGGGAAAGGACAGTGTATCTAACACACTGTGACACCCGGTCCCAGAGGGGGAAAGGACAGTGTATCTAACGCACTGTGACACCCGGTCCCAGAGGGGGAAAGGACAGTGCATATAACGCACTGTGACACCCGGTCCCAGAGGGGGGAAAGGACAGTGTATCTAATGCGCTGTGACACCCGGTCCCAGAGGGGGAAAGGACAGTGCATCTAACACACTGTGGCACCCGGTCCCAGTGGGGGGAAAGGACAGTGTATGTAACACACTGTGACACCCAGTCCCAGAGGGGGAAAGGACAGTGTATCTAACACACTGTGACACCCGGTCTCAGAGGGGGGAAGGACAGTGTATCTAACGCACTGTGACACCCAGTTCCAGAGGGGGAAGGGACAGTGTATCTAACGCACTGTGACACCCGGTCCCAGAGGGGGAAAGGACAGTGTATCTAACACACTGTGACACCCGGTTTCAGAAGGGGAAAGGACAGTGTATCTAATGCACTGTGACACCCAGTCCCAGAGGGTGAAAGGACAGTGTATCTAACACACTGTGACACCCGGTCTCAGAGTGGGAAAGGACAGTGTATCTAAAACAGTGTGACACGCGGTCCCAGAGGGGGGAAAGGGCAGTGTATCGAACACACTGTGTCACCCGCTCCAGAGGGGGAAAGGACAGTGTATCTAACACACTGTGACAACCAGTCCCAGAGAGTGGAAAGGACAGTGGATCTAACACACTGTGACACCCGGTCACAGAGTGGGGAAGGACAGTGTATCTAACACACTGTGACACCCGGTCCCAGAGGGGGAAAGGACAGTGTATCTAACACACTGTGACACCCGGTCACAGAGGGGGAAAGGACAGTGTATCTAACTGACTGTGACACCCGGTCTCAGAGGGGGAAAGGAAAGAGTTCCCAACACACTGTGACACCCGGTACCGGAGGGGGGAAAGGACAGTGTATTTAACACATTATGACACCCAGTCCCAGAGGGGGGAAAGGACAGTGTATCTAACACACTGTGACACCCGGTCCCAGAGGGGGAAAGGACAGTGTATCTAACGTACTGTGACACCTGGTCCCAGAGGGCGAAAGGACTGTGTATCTAACGCACTGTGACACCCAGTCCAAGCGGGGAAAAGGACAGTATATCTAACGCACTGTGACACCCAGTCACAGAGGGGGAAAGGACAGTGCATCTAATGCACTGTGGACACCCGGTCCCAGAGGGGGGAAAGGACAGTGTATCTAACGCACTGGGACACCCGGTCCCAGAGGGGGGAAAGGACAGTATATCTAACGCACTGTGACACCCAGTCACAGAGGGGGAAAGGACAGTGCATCTAATGCACTGTGGACACCCGGTCCCAGAGGGGGGAAAGGACAGTGTATCTAATGCGCTGTGACACCCGGTCCCTGAGGGGGGAATGGACAGTTTATCTAATGCACTGTGACACCCGGTCCCAGAGGGGGAAAGGACAGTGTATATAACACACTGTGACACCCGGTCCCAGAGTGGGGAAAGGACAGTGTATCTAACACACTGTGGCACCCGGTCCCAGCGGGGGGAAAGGACAGTGTATGCAACACACTGTGACACCCGGTCCCAGAGGGGGAAATGACAGTGGAGATAACACACTGTGACACCCGGTCCCAGAGGGGGAAAGGACAGTGTATCTAACAGATTGTGACACCTGGTCCCAGAGGGGGGAAAGGACAGTGTATCTAACAGATTGTGACAACCGGTTACAGAGGGGGGAAAGGACAGTGTATCTAACGCACTGTGACACCCGGTCCCAGAGGGGGGAAAGGACAGTGTATCGAACAGATTGTGACAACCGGTTACAGAGGGGGAAAGGACAGTGTATCTAACACACTGTGACAAGCGGTCCCAGAGGGGGAAAGGACAGTGTATCTAACACACTGTGACATCCGGTCCCAGAGGGGGGAAAGGACAGTGTATCTAACACACTGTGACACCCGGTCCCAGAGGGGGAAAGGACACTGTATCTAACACACTGTGACACCCGTCCCAGAGGGTGAAAGGACAGTGTATCTAATGCGCTGTGAGACCCGGTCCCTGAGGGGGGAAAGGAAAGTGTATCTAACACACTGTGACACCCGTCCCAGAGGGGGAAAGGACAGTGTATAGAACACACTGTGACACTTGGTCCAAGAGGGGGGAAAGGACAGTGTATCTAACGCACTGTGACACCCGGTCCCAGAGGGGGGAAAGGACAGTGTATCTAATGCACTGACACCCGGTCCCAGAGGGGGAAAGGACAGTGTTTCTCACACAGTATGACAACCGGTTCCAGAGAGGGGAAAGGACAGTGTATCTAACGCACTGTGACACCCGGTCCCAGAGTGGGGAAAGGACAGTGTATCTAACGCACAGTGACAACCAGTCCCAGAGGTGGAAAGGACAGTGTATCGAACACAGTGTGACACCCGGTCCCAGAAGGGGAAAGGACAGTGTATCTAACACACTGTGACACCCGGTCCCAGAGTGGGAAGGGACAGTGTATCGAACACACTGTGACACCCGGTCCCAGAAGGGGAAAGGACAGTGTATCTAACGCTCTGTGACACCCGGTTCCTGAGGGGGAAAGGACAGTGTATCTAACACACTGTGACACCCGGTCCCAGAGGGGGGAAAGGACAGTGTATCTAATGCGCTGTGACACCCGGTCCCAGAGGGGGAAAGGACAGTGTATCTAACACACTGTGGCACCCGGTCCCAGAGTGGGGAAAGGACAGTGTATCTAACACACTGTGGCACCCGGTCCCAGTTGGGGGAAAGGACAGTGTATGTAACACACTGTGACACCCAGTCCCAGAGGGGGAAAGGACAGTGTATCTAACACACTGTGACACCCGGTCTCAGAGGGGGGAAGGACAGTGTATCTAACGCACTGTGACACCCAGTTCCAGAGGGGGAAGGGACAGTGTATCGAACACACTGTGACACCCGGTTTCAGAAGGGGAAAGGACAGTGTATCTAACGCACTGTGACACCCAGTCCCAGAGGGGGAAAGGACAGTGTATCTCATGCACTGTGACACCCGATCCCAGAGGGGGGAAAAGGACAGTGTATCTAACACACTGTGACACCCGGTCTCAGAGTGGGAAAGGACAGTGTATCTAAAACAGTGTGACACGCGGTCCCAGAGGGGGGAAAGGACAGTGTATCGAACACACTGTGTCACCCGCTCCCAGATGTGGGAAAGGACAGTGTATCTAACACACTGTGACAACCAGTCCCAGAGAGTGGAAAGGACAGTGCATCTAACGCACTGTGACACCCAGTCCCAGAGGGGGAAGGACAGTGTATCTAACACACTGTGACACCCGGTCCCAGAGGGGGAAAGGACAGTGTATCTGACACACTGTGACACCCGGTCACAGAGGGGGAAAGGACAGTGTATCTAACACACTGTGACACCCGGTCTCAGAGGGGGAAAGGAAAGAGTTCCTAACACACTGTGACACCCGGTACCGGAGGGGGGAAAGGACAGTGTATTTAACACATTATGACACCCAGTCCCAGAGGGGGGAAAGGACAGTGTATCTAACACACTGTGACACCCGGTCCCAGAGGGGGGAAAGGACAGTGTATCTAACGCACTGTGACACCCAGTCTCAGAGGGGGAAAGGACAGTGTATCTAAATTACTGTGACACCTGGTCCCAGAGGGGGAAAGGACAGTGTCTCTAACACACTGAGAGACCCGGTCATAGAGGGGGAAAGGACAGTGTATCTAATGCACTGTGACACCCAGTCACAGAGGGGGAAAGGACAGTGCATCTAATGCGCTGTGACACCCGGTCCCTGAGGGGGGAATGGACAGTTTATCTAATGCACTGTGACACCCGGTCCCAGAGGGGGAAAGGACAGTGTATATAACACACTGTGACACCCGGTCCCAGAGGGGGAAAGGACAGTGTATCTAACAGATTGTGACACCTGGTCCCAGAGGGGGGAAAGGACAGTGTATCTAACAGATTGTGACAACCGGTTACAGAGGGGGAAAGGACAGTGTATCTAACACACTGTGACAAGCGGTCCCAGAGGGGGAAAGGACAGTGTATCTAATGCACTGTGACACCCGGTCCCAGAGGGGGAAAGGACAGTGTTTCTCACACAGTATGACAACCGGTTCCAGAGAGGGGAAAGGATAGTGTATCTAACACACTGTGACACCCGGTCCCAGAGTGGGGAAAGGACAGTGTATCTAACACACTGTGACACCCAGTCCCAGAGGGGGGAAAGGACTGTGTATCTAACACACTGTGACACCCGGTCCCAGAGGGGGAAAGGACACTGTATCTAACACACTGTGACACCCGTCCCAGAGGGTGAAAGGACAGTGTATCTAATGCGCTGTGAGACCCGGTCCCTGAGGGGGGAAAGGAAAGTGTATCTAACACACTGTGACACCCGTCCCAGAGGGGGAAAGGACAGTGTATAGAACACACTGTGACACTTGGTCCAAGAGGGGGGAAAGGACAGTGTATCTAACGCACTGTGACACCCGGTCCCAGAGGGGGAAAGGACAGTGTTTCTCACACAGTATGACAACCGGTCCCAGAGTGGGGAAAGGACAGTGTATCTAACACACTGTGACACCCGGTCTCAGAGGGGGAAAGGACAGTGTATCTAACACACTGTGACACCCGGTCTCAGAGGGGGAAAGGACAGTGTATCTAACACACTGTGGCACCCGGTCCCAGTGGGGGGAAAGGACAGTGTATGTAACACACTGTGACACCCAGTCCCAGAGGGGGAAAGGACAGTGTATCTAACACACTGTGACACCCGGTCTCAGAGGGGGGAAGGACAGTGTATCTAACGCACTGTGACACCCAGTTCCAGAGGGGGAAGGGACAGTGTATCTAACACACTGTGACACCCGGTTTCAGAAGGGGAAAGGACAGTGTATCTAACGCACTGTGACACCCAGTCCCAGAGGGGGAAAGGACAGTGTATCTCATGCACTGTGACACCCGATCCCAGAGGGGGGAAAAGGACAGTGTATCTAACACACTGTGACACCCGGTCTCAGAGTGGGAAAGGACAGTGTATCTAAAACAGTGTGACACGCGGTCCCAGAGGGGGGAAAGGGCAGTGTATCGAACACACTGTGTCACCCGCTCCCAGATGTGGGAAAGGACAGTGTATCTAACGCACTGTGACACCCAGTCCCAGAGGGGGAAGGGACAGTGTATCTAACACACTGAGACACCCGGTCTCAGAGTGGGGAAGGACAGTGTATCTAACACACTGTGACACCCGGTCCCAGAGGGGGGAAAGGACAGTGTATCTAACACACTGTGACACCTGGTCCCAGAGGGGGAAAGGACAGTGTCTCTAACACACTGAGAGACCCGGTCACAGAGTGGGGAAGGACAGTGTATCTAACACACTGTGACACCTGGTCCCAGAGGGGGGAAAGGACAGTGTATCTAACACACTGAGACACCCGGTCTCAGAGTGGGGAAGGACAGTGTATCTAACGCACTGTGACACCCAGTCCCAGAGGGGGAAGGGACAGTGTATCTAACACACTGAGACACCCGGTCTCAGAGTGGGGAAGGACAGTGTATCTAACACACTGTGACACCCGGTCCCAGAGGGGGGAAAGGACAGTGTATCTAACACACTGTGACACCCGGTCCCAGAGGGGGAAAGGACAGTGTATCTAACACACTGTGACACCCGGTCCCAGAGGGGGAAAGGACAGTGTATTTAACACATTATGACACCCAGTCCCAGAGGGGGGAAAGGACAGTGTATCTAACGCACTGTGACACCCAGTCCCAGAGGGGGGAAAGGACAGTGTATCTAACACACTGTGACACCTGGTCCCAGAGGGGGAAAGGACAGTGTCTCTAACACACTGAGAGACCCGGTCACAGAGGGGGAAAGGACAGTGTATCTAATGCACTGTGACACCCAGTCACAGAGGGGGAAAGGACAGTGCATCTAATGCGCTGTGACACCCGGTCCCTGAGGGGGGAATGGACAGTTTATCTAATGCACTGTGACACCCGGTCCCAGAGGGGGAAAGGACAGTGTATATAACACACTGTGACACCCGGTCCCAGAGGGGGAAAGGACAGTGTATCTAACAGATTGTGACACCTGGTCCCAGAGGGGGGAAAGGACAGTGTATCTAACAGATTGTGACAACCGGTTACAGAGGGGGGAAAGGACAGTGTATCTAACGCACTGTGACACCCGGTCCCAGAGGGGGGAAAGGACAGTGTATCTAACAGATTGTGACAACCGGTTACAGAGGGGGAAAGGAGAGTGTATCTAACACACTGTGACAAGCGGTCCCAGAGGGGGAAAGGACAGTGTATCTAATGCACTGTGACACCCGGTCCCAGAGGGGGAAAGGACAGTGTTTCTCACACAGTATGACAACCGGTTCCAGAGAGGGGAAAGGATAGTGTATCTAACACACTGTGACACCCGGTCCCAGAGGGGGGAAAGGACAGTGTATCTATCACACTGTGACACCCAGTCCCAGAGGGGGGAAAGGACAGTGTATCTAACACACTGTGACACCCGGTCCCAGAGGGGGAAAGGACACTGTATCTAACACACTGTGACACCCGTCCCAGAGGGTGAGAGGACAGTGTATCTGATGCGCTGTGAGACCCGGTCCCTGAGGGGGGAAAGGAAAGTGTATCTAACACACTGTGACACCCGTCCCAGAGGGGGAAAGGACAGTGTATAGAACACACTGTGACACTTGGTCCAAGAGGGGGGAAAGGACAGTGTATCTAACGCACTGTGACACCCGGTCCCAGAGGGGGAAAGGAAAGTGTATCTAACACACTGTGACACCCGTCCCAGAGGGGGAAAGGACAGTGTATAGAACACACTGTGACACTTGGTCCAAGAGGGGGGAAAGGACAGTGTATCTAACGCACTGTGACACCCGGTCCCAGAGGGGGAAAGGACAGTGTTTCTCACACAGTATGACAACCGGTCCCAGAGTGGGGAAAGGACAGTGTATCTAACGCACTGTGACAACCGGTCCCAGAGGGGGGAAAGGACAGTGTATCTAACACACTGTGACACCCGGTCCCAGAGGGGGAAAGGACAGTGTATCTAACACACTGTGACACCCGGTCCCAGAGTGGGGAAAGGACAGTGTATCTAACGCACTGTGACAACCGGTCCCAGAGGGGGGAAAGGACAGTGTATCTAACACACTGTGACACCCGGTCCCAGAGGGGGAAAGGACAGTGTATCGAACACAGTGTGAGAACCGGTCACAGAGGGGGAAAGGACAGTGTATCTAACACACTGTGACACCCAGTCCCAGAGGGGCGAAAGGACAGTGTATCTAACACACTGTGACACCCGGTCTCAGAGGGGGAAAGGACAGTGTATCTAACACACTGTGACACCCGGTCCCAGAGGGGCGAAAGGACAGTGTATCTAACACACTGTGACACCCGGTCCCAGAGGGGGAAAGGACAGTGTATCTAACGCACTGTGACACCCGGTCTCAGAGGGGGAAAGGACAGTGTATCTGACACACTGTGACACCCGGTCCCAGAGAGGGAAAGGACAGTGTATCTAACGCACTGTGACACCCGGTCCCAGAGGGGGAAAGGACAGTTTATCTAACACATTGTGACACCCGGTCTCAGAGGGGGAAATGACAGTGTATCCAACACACTGTGACACCCGGTCCCAGAGGGGGAAAGGACAGTGTATCTAACACACTGTGACACCCGGTCCCAGAGGGGGAAAGGACAGTGTATCTAACGCACTGTGACATCCGGTCCCAGAGGGGGAAAGGACAGTGTATCTAACACACTGTGACACCCAGTCCCAGAGGGGGAAAGGACAGTGTATCTAACACACTGTGACACCCGGTCTCAGAGGGGGAAAGGACAGTGTATCTAACACACTGTGACACCCGGTCTCAGAGGGGGAAAGGACAGTGTATCTAACACACTGTGACACCCGGTCCCAGAGGGGGTAAGGACAGTGTATCTAACACACTGTGACACCCGGTCGCAGAGGGGGAAAGGACAGTGTATCTAACACACTGTGACACCCGGTCTCAGAGGGGGAAAGGACAGTGTATCTAACACACTGTGACACCCGGTCCCAGAGGGGGTAAGGACAGTGTATCTAACATACTGTGACACCCGGTCGCAGAGGGGGAAAGGACAGTGTATCTAACACACTGTGACCCCCGGTCTCAGAGGGGGAAAGGACAGTGTATCTAACACACTGTGACACCCGGTCCCAGAGGGGAAAAGGACAGTGTATCTAACACACTGTGACACCCGGTCGCAGATGGGGGAAAGGACAGTGTATCTAACACACTGTGACACCCGGTCCCAGAGGGGGAAAGGACAGTGCATCTAACACACTGTGACCCCAGGTCCCAGAGGGGGAAAGGACAGTGTATCTAACACACTGTGACACCCGGTCGTAGAGGGGGACAGGACAGTTTATCTCACGCACTGTGACACCCGGTCCCAGAGGGGGAAAGGACAGTGTATCTAACACACTGACACCCAGTCCCAGAGGGGGGAAAGGACAGTGTATCTAACACACTGTGACACCCGGTCCCAGAGGGGGAAAGGACAGTGTATCTAACACACTGTGACACCCAGTCCCAGAGGGGGAAAGGACAGTGTATCTAACACACTGTGACACCCGGTCTCAGAGGGGGAAAGGACAGTGTATCTAACACACTGTGACACCCGGTCTCAGAGGGGGAAAGGACAGTGTATCTAACACACTGTGACACCCGGTCCCAGAGGGGGTAAGGACAGTGTATCTAACACACTGTGACACCCGGTCGCAGAGGGGGAAAGGACAGTGTATCTAACACACTGTGACACCCGGTCTCAGAGGGGGAAAGGACAGTGTATCTAACACACTGTGACACCCGGTCCCAGAGGGGGTAAGGACAGTGTATCTAACATACTGTGACACCCGGTCGCAGAGGGGGAAAGGACAGTGTATCTAACACACTGTGACCCCCGGTCTCAGAGGGGGAAAGGACAGTGTATCTAACACACTGTGACACCCGGTCCCAGAGGGGAAAAGGACAGTGTATCTAACACACTGTGACACCCGGTCGCAGATGGGGGAAAGGACAGTGTATCTAACACACTGTGACACCCGGTCCCAGAGGGGGAAAGGACAGTGCATCTAACACACTGTGACCCCAGGTCCCAGAGGGGGAAAGGACAGTTTATCTCACGCACTGTGACACCCGGTCCCAGAGGGGGAAAGGACAGTGTATCTAACACACTGTGACACCCGGTCGTAGAGGGGGACAGGACAGTTTATCTCACGCACTGTGACACCCGGTCCCAGAGGGGGAAAGGACAGTGTATCTAAGTTTGATCCTATCTTTAACTGTTTTACTTAACCACGGATGCCGGGTCCTACCTTGGAATTTTTCTTTCTCGTTGAAATGTATCTATTCTGTGTATTCTGAAATATCCCCTTAAATGTCTGCCACTGCATCTCTATTGATCTATCCCTTAACCTAATTTGCTAGTTCTCTTTAGTTAGCTCTGCTTTCATGCCCTCATAATTGCTCTCATTTAACTTTAAAATACTCGTCTTGGACCCACTCTTCGCTCCCTCAAACTGAATGTAAAATTCAGACATATTATGATCACTGCTACCTAGGGGCGCCTTATCAATGAGGTCATTAATTAATCCTACTTCAATGCACAGAGGGTGCTGAGTGTCCTTGTACAGCAAGAAATTAGGAAGGCAAATGGAATGTAGGCCTTTACTGCAAAGGGGATGGCGTATAAAAGTCGGGACATCTTGCTGCAACTGTGCAGGGTATCGGTGAGACCATATCTAGAGTACTGCGTACAGTTTTGGTCTCCATATTTGAGGAGGGAGATACTTGCATTGGAGGTAGCTCAGAGAAGGTTCACTGGGCTGATTCCTGGGATGAAGGGGTTGTCTTATGAGGAATGGTTGAACAGGTTGGGCCGATACCCATTGGAGTTTCGAAGAATGAGAGGTGATCTGATTAAAACATCCAAGATTCTGAGGGGAATTTAGAGGGCCGATGCTGGGAGGATGTTCCCCTTGTGGGGGAATCTAGAACTAGGGGGCGCAGGTTCAGAAAAAAGGGTCTCCTATTTAAGGCGGAGATGAAAAGGACATTTTTCTCTAAAAGGGTGGTTAATCTTTGGAATGCTCTTCCCCAGAGAGCAGTGGAGGTTGGGCTACTAGATATATTCAAGACTGAGTTAGATAGGTTTATGATCGACAAGGGAGTCAAGGGTTAAGGGGGGGCGGGGGGGCGGTGGGCAGACAGGAAGGTGGGGTTGAAGTCGCAATTAAATCAGCCATGATCTTAGTGAATGGGAGCAGGCTTGAGGGGCCGAGTGGCCTAGTCCTGCTCCTATTTCCTAAGAGCTTACGGTGCCATCAGATATCCCATCTATTGCAGGAACACTGACTTCCCTTTGCAATATGTAGGCAATAAAAAAACAGGCAGCGCAGTCACAGGTCACCCGTGGACATACTACACTCAATTCACAAACCTAGAGAGAGAGGGGACTGAGTCACCAGTCAGTGTACAGATATCACCCTGAGAGAGAGGGGACTGAGTCACCAGTCAGTGTACAGATATCACCCTGAGAGAGAGGGACAGAGAGACACCAGTCAGTGTACAGATATCACCCAGAGAGAGAGGGACCGAGAGACACCAGTCAGTGTATAGATATCACCCTGAGAGAGAGGGACTGAGACACAGCAGTCAGTGTACAGATATCACCCTGAGAGAGAGGGACTGAGAGACACCAGTCAGTGTACAGATATCACCCTGAGAGAGAGGGGACTGAGAGACACCAGTCAGTGTACAGATATCACCCTGAGAGAGTGGGGACTGAGAGACACCAGTCAGTGTACAGATATCACCCAGAGAGAGAGGGACCGAGAGACACCAGTCAGTGTATAGATATCACCCTGAGAGAGAGGGACAGAGAGACACCAGTCAGTGTACAGATATCACCGTGAGAGAGAGGGGACTGAGTCACCAGTCAGTGTACAGATATCACCCTGAGAGAGAGGGACAGAGAGACACCAGTCAGTGTACAGATATCACCCAGAGAGAGAGGGACCGAGAGACACCAGTCAGTGTATAGATATCACCCTGAGAGAGAGGGACTGAGACACAGCAGTCAGTGTACAGATATCACCCTGAGAGAGAGGGGACTGAGAGTCACCAGTCAGTGTACAGATATCACCCTGAGAGAGAGGGGACTGAGAGTCACCAGTCAGTGTACAGATATCTCCCTGAGAGAGAGGGACTGAGAGACACCAGTCAGTGTACAGATATCGCCCTGAGAGAGAGAGGGACTGAGAGACACCAGTCAGTGTACAGATATCACCCTGAGAGAGAGGGGACTGAGAGTCACCAGTCAGTGTACAGATATCTCCCTGAGAGAGAGGGACTGAGAGACACCAGTCAGTGTACAGATATCACCCTGAGAGAGAGGGGACTGAGAGACACCAGTCAGTGTACAGATATCACCCTGAGAGAGAGGGGACTGAGAGACACCAGTCAGTGTACAGATATCACCCTGAGAGAGAGGGGACTGAGAGACACCAGTCAGTGTACAGATATCACCCTGAGAGAGAGGGACTGAGAGACACCAGTCAGTGTACAGATATCACCCTGAGAGAGAGGGACTGAGAGACACCAGTCAGTGTACAGATATCACCCTGAGAGAGAGGGGACTGAGAGACACCAGTCAGTGTACAGATATCACCCTGAGAGAGAGGGGACTGAGAGACACCAGTCAGTGTACAGATATCACCCTGAGAGAGAGGGGACTGAGAGACACCAGTCAGTGTACAGATATCTCCCTGAGAGAGAGAGGGACTGAGAGACACCAGTCATTGTACAGATATCACCCAGAGAGAGAGGGACTGAGATGCTAGTTAGTGTTGAGATATTTGTCTATCGATGGTGTCTTTGGTGATGGTGATGGGAATGTTATTTGTACTGTTGGTTAGACTCTCACTTTTTCTATTTTTGTTTCTACTTCTTATTTCAGTTTGTGTGGAAAGGGAGCAGACACCTGCCATGTGAGTACAGATCTGTTTGTCCAATGGGATAGCGTTATATCGTGTGACCATTGGGAGTGTTGGATCTCTCTGCACGTCCAATTGGAGTGTCTCTGGACCTAATGGGCGTGTTGGGTCTGTCTGTGTGCCCAATGGGATTGAGGAATCTGCGCCTTTATCTCATGGGAGTCATGGATCTGTCCGTTTCCTTCGGATGAAGTCGGTTCCGTTGCACAGAAACAGTCCATTTGGGCCATCTGCCCGCTGCTGGTGTTTCTGCGCCACACCCGCATCCTCCTGCCCTCTCCCCATCTGCCCCCTCCCCCAGTCACCATATCCTTCTATTCCCTTCTCCCTCATGTATTTATGTAGCTTCCCCCCCCGTTAAATACATCGATACTATTCGCCTCAACCTGTCTGCTGCTGACATCGACTGCAGTACCCCTGTCTACCCTCTCTGTTACCCCCCTCAAAAAATTCAGAAGGGTTGGGCACACAAGATTTTTCCTGTTGAATATTTATACTGACTATTCATCGTTGTACTTTTCATTTGCAAATGATCTATTCTCTCCTTTAGTTGTAATTCTACTGTATTTCCTACCATGGGATCTTGAACTGACTGATCTCCAATTTCCCGGGCAAGTTCTGTGTCCTGTCTTAAATATCGCAATTATGTTAACTATCCGCGAATCCTCTGGCACTAGATCTTTGTCTAATGAATTATAAAATATGTCTAGTTTATGCCTCTGCTATCTCTTTTCTCGATTCTTATAAAATGTATGGATGCAATCCATCTGGACCTGGGGCTTTATCCTCTTCGAGTTTGATGAGTCAAATCACTCTTGTATTTAACATGCACTTGTCTCATTACTCAACTATCATTCAGTGGTCGAGGGTTGGGTCTGTCTGAATGTCCAATGAGAGTGATGGGTCTGTCTGAATGTCCAATGAGAGTGATGGGTCTGTCTGTGTATCCAATGGGAGTGATGGGTCTGTCTGAATGTCCAATGAGAGTGATGGATCTGTCTGTGTACCCTTGCCTTTTGTCCATAGAAACTGTTGCTGTTTGGGCTGGAGGTTATTTGCGAGCATGCTCATCACCCTCTGACCCCCGAACTGACCTTCCGACCTCATCTCCATCTGCCATCACTGAGACCGCCTATTTCCACCTCCGTAACATCGCCCCGACTCCCCCCCCCCCCCCCCCCCCCTGCCTCAGCTCATCGGCTGCTGAAACCCTCACCCATGCCTTCGTCCCCCTCCAGACTTGACCATTCCGATGCTCTCCCGGCTGCTCTCCCCCACATTCCACCCGCCGTAAACTTCAGCCCGTCCCTAAACTCCCTCTACCCCTCCCCCACCCCGTGTCCGAACTCTCACCGAGTCCCGTTCACCCGTCACCCCCTGTGCTCGCTGACCTACACCGGCTCCCGGTCCGGTAACACCTCGATTTAAAAATTATCCTCCAAGCTTTCAAATCCCTCTTTGGCCCCTCACTCCCCCCTCCCTATCTCTGTAACCTCCTCCAGCCTCTACAACCCTCCCTATCTCCGTAACTCCCTCCAGCCCCCGACAACCCTCCCTATCTCTGGAACCTCCTCCAGCCCCGACAAACCACCCTATCTCTGGAACCTCCTCCAGCCCCCTAGAACCCTCCCTATCTCTGGAACCTCCTCCAGCCCCTACAAACCTCCCTATCTCTGGAACCTCCTCCAGCCCCTACAACCATCCCTATCTCTGTAACCTCCTCCAGCCCCTACAACCCCTCCCTATCTCTGGAACCTCCTCCAGCCCCTACAAACCTCCCTATCTCTGACACCTCCTCCAGCCCCTACAACCCCTCCCTATCTCTGTAACCTCCCCCAGCTCCGAGATCTCTGCGCTCCTCCAACTCCGGCCTCTTGAGCAAACCCCCCCCCCCCCCCCTCCCCCCGATTCCCAGCGCACCGACACGGGCGATCGTGACCGGTCCCTCAGCTCTGAGATCCCGCCCCTAAACCTCTCCGCCGCCTCGGGCTGCCTCTCCCTCCTCCTTTAAGAGGCTCCTGAAAACCGACCTCTTTGACCGAGCGCCCCGGCGTGAAATATCTCCCTCATCTCCGCAGCGGTGGAGCACCCCTTGGGGCATCTTTGCTGGGGAGGTCAGCGGCGCTATCGAATTGCGGGTTGTTGTTGGCTGGGCAGCAGAATACTGAGATTGACGTTGGTGCGTTTTGTCTGTCCAGTTTGATGACGAGTGGGGAAGTCACGACAACAAGCCCAGCAGACTCTTCACCATCTGATCAGGGTAGGTCAGTCCTGATTGCATTAAAAACTTGTCCATGGGTATGGTTTAAGGAGGCTTTGCCTGGGCACGGAGGGCTGAGGGAGAATGGGGGTGGCGTGACTCCGTATTAATCAACGACTCGATACGAAGCCTCTTCTCCAAATTTCCTGACGTCACAAGGAGAGGAAGAACTGAAAGAATTGCGAAGGAGGGGAGAGCGAGAGAGAGAGAGAGAGGAGGCGGAGGTTTAGGGGCGGAACTTCAGAGCTGAGGGACCGGTCGCGGTCGCCAGTGACCGAGCGATGGGAATCGGGGGATGCCCGAGGCCGGAATTGGAGGAGCGCAGAGATCTCGGAGGGTCGTTGAGGGGCTGGAGGAGGTTACAGATATAGCGGGGGGGGGGGGGGGGGGGGGTAGTGAGGGCTGCGGAGGGATCGAAAATCACCGAGATATCGATAGGTTGAGTGACTGGACAGAACCCGTGGCAAATGGATTTCAAAGTTGGTAAATGGGGGGGCTTTTAACTCAAAAATGATGAAAGAGAGTACAATCAAAATGGTGAAAAGCTCATAAAAGTGCACAGTTCCAGTCTCCATATCCCTCGGTTAGACCACACTCGGAGCACTGTGTACAGTTCCAGTCTCCATATCCCTCGGTTAGACCACACTCGGAGCACTGTGTACAGTTCCAGTCTCCATATCCCTCGGTTAGACCACACTCGGAGCACTGTGCACAGTTCCAGTCTCCATATCCCTCAGTTAGACCACACTCGGAGCACTGTGTACAGTTCCAGTCTCCATATCCCTCGGTTAGAGCACACTCGGAGCACTGTGTACAGTTCCGGTCTCCATATCCCTCGGTTAGACCACACTCGGAGCACTGTGTACAGTTCCGGTCTCCATATCCCTCGGTTAGACCACACTCGGAGCACTGTGTACAGTTCCGGTCTCCATATCCCTCGGTTAGACCACACTCGGAGCACTGTGTACAGTTCCGGTCTCCATATCCCTCGGTTAGACCACACTCGGAGCACTGTGTACAGTTCCAGTCTCCATATCCCTCGGTTAGAGCACACTCGGAGCACTGTGTACAGTTCCGGTCTCCATATCCCTCGGTTAGACCACACTCGGAGCACTGTGTACAGTTCCGGTCTCCATATCCCTCGGTTAGACCACACTCGGAGCACTGTGTACAGTTCCAGTCTCCATATCCCTCGGTTAGACCACACTCTGAGCACTGTGTACAGTTCCGGTCTCCATATCCCTCAGTTAGACCACACTTGGAGCACTGTGCACAGTTCCAGTCTCCATATCCCTCAGTTAGACCACACTCGGAGCACTGTGTACAGTTCCAGTCTCCATATCCCTTGGTTAGAGCACACTCGGAGCACTGTGTACAGTTCCGGTCTCCATATCCCTCGGTTAGACCACACTCGGAGCACTGTGTACAGTTCCGGTCTCCATATCCCTCAGTTAGACCACACTCGGAGCACTGTGCACAGTTCTGGTCTCCATATCCCTCGGTTAGACCGCACTTGGAGCACTGTGCACAGTTCCGGTCTCCATATCCCTCGGTTAGACCACACTCGCAGCACTGTGTACAGTTCCGGTCTCCATATCCCTCGGTTAGACCACACTCGGAGCACTGTGTACAGTTCCGGTCTCCATATCCCTCAGTTAGACCACACTCGGAGCACTGTGCACAGTTCTGGTCTCCATATCGCTCGGTTAGACCGCACTTGGAGCACTGTGCACAGTTCCGGTCTCCATATCCCTCAGTTAGACCACACTCGGAGCACTGTGCACAGTTCTGGTCTCCATATCCCTCAGTTAGACCACACTCTGAGCACTGTGCACAGTTCCGGTCTCCATATCCCTCGGTCAGACCACACCCGGAGCACTGTGTACAGTTCCAGTCTCCATATCCCTCGGTCAGACCACACCCGGAGCACTGTGTACAGTTCCGGTCTCCATATCCCTCGGTTAGACCGCACTTGGAGCACTGTGCACAGTTCTGGTCTCCATATCCCTCGGTTAGACCGCACTTGGAGCACTGTGCACAGTTCTGGTCTCCATATCCCTCAGTTAGACCACACTCGGAGCACTGTGCACAGTTCCGGTCTCCATATCTCTCGGTTAGACCACACTCGGAGCACTGTGTACAGTTCCGGTCTCCATATCCCTCGGTTAGACCACACTCGCAGCACTGTGTACAGTTCCAGTCTCCATATCGCTCAGTTAGAGCACACTTGGAGCACGGTGCACAGTTCCGGTCTCCATATCCCTCGGGTTAGACCACACTCGGAGCACTGTGTACAGTTCTGGTCTCCATATCCCTCGGTTAGACCACACTCGGAGCACTGTGTACAGTTCCGGTCTCCATATCCCTCGGTTAGACCACACTCGGAGCACTGTGTACAGTTCTGGTCTCCATATCCCTCGGTTAGACCACACTCGGAGCACTGTGTACAGTTCTGGTCTCCATATCCCTCGGTTAGACCACACTCGGAGCACTGTGTACAGTTCTGGTCTCCATATCCCTCAGTTAGACCACACTCTGAGCACTGTGTACAGTTCTGGTCTCCATATCCCTCGGTTAGACCACACTCGGAGCACTGTGTACAGTTCCGGTCTCCATATCCCTCAGTTAGACCACACTCGGAGCACTGTGTACAGTTCCGGTCTCCATATCCCTCAGTTAGACCACACTTGGAGCACTGTGTACAGTTCTGGTCTCCATATCCCTCGGTTAGACCACACTCGGAGCACTGTGCACAGTTCTGGTCTCCATATCCCTCGGTTAGACCGCACTTGGAGCACTGTGCACAGTTCTGGTCTCCATATCCCTCAGTTAGACCACACTCTGAGCACTGTGCACAGTTCCGGTCTCCATATCCCTCGGTCAGACCACACCCGGAGCACTGTGTACAGTTCCAGTCTCCATATCCCTCGGTCAGACCACACCCGGAGCACTGTGTACAGTTCCGGTCTCCATATCCCTCGGTTAGACCGCACTTGGAGCACTGTGCACAGTTCTGGTCTCCATATCCCTCGGTTAGACCGCACTTGGAGCACTGTGCACAGTTCTGGTCTCCATATCCCTCAGTTAGACCACACTCTGAGCACTGTGCACAGTTCCGGTCTCCATATCCCTCGGTAAGACCACACTTGGAGCACTGTGCACAGTTCTGGTCTCCATATCCCTCGGTTAGACCACACTTTGAGCACTGTGTACAGTTCCAGTCTCCATATCGCTCAGTTAGAGCACACTTGGAGCACTGTGCACAGTTCCGGTCTCCATATCCCTCGGTTAGACCACACTTGGAGCACTGTGTACAGTTCCAGTCTCCATATCGCTCAGTTAGAGCACACTTGGAGCACGGTGCACAGTTCCGGTCTCCATATCCCTCGGGTTAGACCACACTCGGAGCACTGTGTACAGTTCTGGTCTCCATATCCCTCGGTTAGACCACACTCGGAGCACTGTGTACAGTTCCGGTCTCCATATCCCTCGGTTAGACCACACTCGGAGCACTGTGTACAGTTCTGGTCTCCATATCCCTCGGTTAGACCACACTCGGAGCACTGTGTACAGTTCTGGTCTCCATATCCCTCGGTTAGACCACACTCGGAGCACTGTGTACAGTTCTGGTCTCCATATCCCTCGGTTAGACCACACTCGGAGCACTGTGTACAGTTCTGGTCTCCATATCCCTCGGTTAGACCACACTCGGAGCACTGTGTACAGTTCTGGTCTCCATATCCCTCGGTTAGACCACACTCGGAGCACTGTGTACAGTTCTGGTCTCCATATCCCTCGGTTAGACCACACTCGGAGCACTGTGTACAGTTCTGGTCTCCATATCCCTCAGTTAGACCACACTCTGAGCACTGTGTACAGTTCTGGTCTCCATATCCCTCGGTTAGACCACACTTGGAGCACTGTGTACAGTTCCGGTCTCCATATCCCTCGGGTTAGACCACACTCGGAGCACTGTGCACAGTTCTGATCTCCACATTATAAAAAGGACATCGAGACACTGGAGAAGGTGGAAAATAGATTTACTGGAATGATACCAGAACTGAGAGGTTAGAACTATCAGGAAAGATTGACCAGGCTGGGGCTCTTTTCTCTGGAGAAGAGAAGGCTGAGGGGTGACCTGATAGAGGTCTTTAAGATTATGAAAGGGGTTCGATCGGGTAGACGTAGAGAAGGGGTTTCCACTTGCGGGTGAGACCAGTACTGGAGAGGGGGGCATCGATATAAAACGGTCACTAATAAATCCAATGGGGGAATTCAGGAGAAACATCTTTCCCCAGAGAGTGGGGAGAATGTGGGACTCGCTCCCACAGGGAGTGGGTTGAGGTGAATAGTATCGATGTATTTAAGGGAGGGGGGAGCTGGATAAAGACATGAGTGAGAAAGGAAAGATGGAGATGGTGATGGGGGGAGATGGGGAGGAAGTGGGAGGAGGCTCGAGTGGAGCAGAGACACCAGCAGGGATCTGAAGGGCCGAATGGCCTGTTTCTGTGATGTGATTACTCGAGAGTTCTCTATTCTGGGTGTAAACTCTCCCCATTTCCACCCTCCAGGTGATGATGATGGCTGTGAGAATTATGTCAATCTGCGTAAGTATTGGCAAGCACCTGAAGCCATTTTATTGGGGTTGTCACTGCATTGATTTGGGGAGGGAAAAAGTGCGGGAAAAAGAAAGAGTCATGTAAAAGAGAAACATAACTCGGGTCGAGGTACAGGTCAGCTATGGAGAGAGAGAGCACTGGGTTCAGCTTGGGGATTGACACAGGGATATGGGGAGAGAGCGGGGCAGTGGGATTAGTTTGGGGATTGATACAGGGATATGGGGAGAGAGAGCGGGGGCAGTGGGATTAGTTTGGGGATTGACACAGGGATATGGGGAGAGAGCGGGGCAGTGGGATTAGTTTGGGGATTGATACAGGGATATGGGGAGAGAGAGCGGGGGCAGTGGGATTAGTTTGGGGATTGATACAGGGATATGGGGAGAGAGCGGGGCAGTGGGATTAGTTTGAGGATTGATACAGGGATACGAGGAGAGAGCGGGGCAGTGGGATTAGTTTGGGGATTGATACAGGGATACGAGGAGAGAGCGGGGCAGTGGGATTAGTTTGGGGATTGATACAGGGATATGGGGAGAGAGCGGGGCAGTGGGATTAGTTTGGGGATTGATACAGGGATATGGGGAGAGATCAGGGCAGTGGGATTAGTTTGGGGATTGATACAGGGATATGGGGAGAGAGCGGGGCAGTGGGATTAGTTTGGGGATTGATACAGGGATATGGGGAGAGAGCGGGGCAGTGGGATTAGTTTGGGGATTGATACAGGGATATGGAGAGAGAGCGGGGCAGTGGGATTAGTTTGGGGATTGATACAGGGATATGGGGAGAGAGCGGGGCAGTGGGATTAGTTTGGGGATTGATACAGGGATATGGAGAGAGAGCGGGGCAGTGGGATTAGTTTGGGGATTGATACAGGGATATGGGGTGTATATGGGTTTTAAATGCCCTGTCAATGTCATCTCTGGTTATGTGATAAATTTCTTTGTCATCCTCACATAGGAACAGAGTTAGATGACGGCACGTACATGTAAGTACTCAACTTTGCCTTTCTTTATCATTGGCCAATACGTGAGTGCCTGGATGGTGGGTGAGGTTGGCGGTTTACCGATGATTCCACTGCTAACTGCTTTGTCTTCCAATGTAACTGAGAGATGAGATTCTGCACACATCGCTACGCCATCACAGAGACCGCCTCGTTCCACCGCCAAAACAGCCCCTGAGCCCGCCCTGTCTCAGCTCATCGGCGGCTGAAACCATCTTCCCTGCCTTCGTTACCCTCCAGACTCGACACGTCCAAGGCTCTACCGGCTGCTCCCCAACGCTTGACCCTCCATAAACATTACCTCATCCCAATTATCCCGCTGTCACCCGAAAACCATGTCCTAACTGGCACAGAGACTTGATCAGTGATATGAATTTTTCAGGAACTCAGTCTATGTGTGTGTGACTCGATCACTGTGTGTGATGTTATTATATTAGTGTGTGTGTGTGATGTTATTATATTAGTGTGTGTGTGTGATGTTATTATATTAGTGTGTGTGTGTGTGATGTTATTATATTAGTGTGTGTGTGTGTGATGTTATTATATTAGTGTGTGTGTGTGTGATATTATATTAGAGTGTGTGTGTGATGTTATATTAGTGTGTGTGTGTGATGTTCTTATATTAGTGTGTGTGTGTGTGATGTTATTATATTAGAGAGTGTGTGTGATGTTATTATATTAGTGTGTGTGTGTGTGATGTTATTATATTAGTGTGTGTGTGTGATGTTATTATATTAGAGTGTGTGTGTGTGATGTTATTATATTAGTGTGTGTGTGTGATGTTATTATATTAGAGTGTGTGTGTGTGATGTTATTATATTAGAGTGTGTGTGTGTGATGTTATTATATTAGTGTGTGTGTGTGTGATGTTATTATATTAGAGTGTGTGTGTGTGATGTTATTATATTAGAGTGTGTGTGTGTGATGTTATTATATTAGTGTGTGTGTGTGTGATGTTATTATATTAGAGTGTGTGTGTGTGATGTTATTATATTAGAGTGTGTGTGTGTGATGTTATTATATTAGAGTGTGTGTGTGATGTTATTATATTAGTGTGTGTGTGTGATGTTATTATATTAGAGTGTGTGTGTGATGTTATTATATTAGTGTGTGTGTGTGATGTTATTATATTAGTGTGTGTGTGTGTGATATTATATTAGAGTGTGTGTGTGATGTTATTATATTAGTGTGTGTGTGTGTGATGTTATTATACTAGTGTGTGTGTGTGATGTTATTATATTAGAGTGTGTGTGTGATGTTATTATATTAGTGTGTGTGTGTGATGTTATTATATTAGTGTGTGTGTGTGATGTTATTATATTAGAGAGTGTGTGTGATGTTATTATATTAGTGTGTGTGTGTGTGATGTTATTATATTAGTGTGTGTGTGTGATGTTATTATATTAGAGTGTGTGTGTGTGATGTTATTATTTTAGAGTGTGTGTGTGATGTTATTATATTAGAGTGTGTGTGTGATGTTATTATATTAGAGTGTGTGTGTGTGATGTTATTATATTAGTGTGTGTGTGTGATATTATATTAGAGTGTGTGTGTGTGATGTTATTATATTAGTGTGTGTGTGTGTGATGTTATTATATTAGAGTGTGTGTGTGTGATGTTATTATATTAGAGTGTGTGTGTGTGATGTTATTATATTAGAGTGTGTGTGTGATGTTATTATATTAGAGAGAGTGTGTGATGTTATTATATTAGAGTGTGTGTGTGTGATGTTATTATATTAGAGTGTGTGTGTGTGATGTTATTATATTAGAGAGAGTGTGTGATGTTATTATATTAGAGAGTGTGTGTGTGATGTTATTATATTAGAGAGTGTGTGTGTGATGTTATTATATTAGTGTGTGTGTGTGATGTTATTATATTAGAGTGTGTGTGTGTGATGTTATTATATTAGAGTGTGTGTGTGTGATGTTATTATATTAGAGTGTGTGTGTGTGATGTTATTATATTAGAGTGTGTGTGTGATGTTATTATATTAGAGTGTGTGTGTGTGATGTTATTATATTAGAGTGTGTGTGTGTGATGTTATTATATTAGAGTGTGTGTGTGATGTTATTATATTAGAGTGTGTGTGTGATGTTATTATATTAGAGAGAGTGTGTGATGTTATTATATTAGAGTGTGTGTGTGATATTATTATATTAGAGAGAGTGTGTGATGTTATTATATTAGAGTGTGTGTGTGATGTTATTATATTAGAGTGTGTATGTGTGATGTTATTATATTAGAGTGTGTGTGTGTGATGTTATTATATTAGAGTGTGTGTGTGTGATGTTATTATATTAGAGTGTGTGTGTGTAATGTTATTATATTAGAGTGTGTGTGTGATATTATATTAGAGTGTGTGTGTGATGTTATTATATTAGAGTGTGTGTGTGTGATATTATATTAGAGAGAGTGTGTGATGTTATTATATTAGAGAGTGTGTGTGTGATGTTATTATATTAGAGAGAGTGTGTGATGTTATTATATTAGAGTGTGTGTGTGATGTTATTATATTAGAGTGTGTGTGTGATGTTATTATATTAGAGTGTGTGTGTGTGATGTTATTATATTAGAGTGTGTGTGTGTGATGTTATTATATTAGAGTGTGTGTGTGTGATGTTATTATATTAGAGTGTGTGTGTGTGATGTTATTATATTAGAGTGTGTGTGTGATGTTATTATATTAGAGTGTGTGTGTGATGTTATTATATTAGAGTGTGTGTGTGTGATGTTATTATATTAGAGAGAGTGTGTGATGTTATTATATTAGAGTGTGTGTGTGATGTTATTATATTAGTGTGTGTGTGTGTGATGTTATTATATTAGTGTGTGTGTGTGATGTTATTATATTAGTGTGTGTGTGTGATGTTATTATATTAGAGTGTGTGTGTGTGATGTTATTATATTAGAGTGTGTGTGTGATGTTATTATATTAGTGTGTGTGTGTGATGTTATTATATTAGAGTGTGTGTGTGTGATGTTATTATATTAGAGTGTGTGTGTGTGATGTTATTATATTAGAGTGTGTGTGTGTGATGTTATTATATTAGAGAGTGTGTGTGTGATGTTATTATATTAGAGTGTGTGTGTGATGTTATTATATTAGAGTGTGTGTGTGATGTTATTATATTAGAGAGTGTGTGTGTGATGTTATTATATTAGAGTGTGTGTGTGATGTTATTATATTAGTGTGTGTGTGTGATGTTATTATATTAGAGTGTGTGTGTGTGATGTTATTATATTAGAGAGTGTGTGTGTGATGTTATTATATTAGAGTGTGTGTGTGATGTTATTATATTAGAGTGTGTGTGTGATGTTATTATATTAGAGAGTGTGTGTGTGATGTTATTATATTAGAGTGTGTGTGTGATGTTATTATATTAGTGTGTGTGTGTGATGTTATTATATTAGAGTGTGTGTGTGTGATGTTATTATATTAGAGAGTGTGTGTGTGATGTTATTATATTAGAGTGTGTGTGTGTGATGTTATTATATTAGAGTGTGTGTGTGTGATGTTATTATATTAGAGTGTGTGTGTGTCTGTGTCTGAGTGAGAGTCACTGTGAGTCTGAGTGAGAGTCAGTGTGAGTGTGTGTGTGAGTCTGAGTGAGAATCAGTGTGAGTCTGAGTGTGAGTCTGAGTGTGAGTCTGAGTGTGAGTCTGAGTGTGAGTCTGAGTGTGAGTCTGAGTGTGAGTCTGAGTGTGAGTCTGAGTGAGAGTCTGAGTGAGAGTCTGAGTGAGAGTCTGAGTGAGAGTCTGAGTGAGAGTCTGAGTGAGAGTCTGAGTGAGAGTCTGAGTGAGAGTCTGAGTGAGAGTCTGAGTGAGAGTCTGAGTGAGAGTCTGAGTGAGAGTCAGTGTGAGTCTGAGTGAGAGTCAGTGTGATTCTGAGTGAGAGTCAGTGTGATTCTGAGTGAGAGTCAGTGTGATTCTGAGTGAGAGTCAGTGTGAGTGTGTGTGTGAGTCTGAGTGAGAATCAGTGTGAGTCTGAGTGAGAATCAGTGTGAGTCTGAGTGAGAGTCAGTGTGAGTGTGTGTGTGAGTCTGAGTGAGAGTCAGTGTGAGTTTGTGTGAGTCTGAGTTCGAGTCAGTGTGCGTGTGTGTGAGTCTGAGTGAGAGTCAGTGTGAGTGTGTGTGTGAGTCTTAGTGAGAGTCAATGTGACTGTGTGTATGAGTCTGAGTGAGAGTCAGTGTGAGTTTGTGTGTGACTGGATGAGGGTCAGTGTGAGTGTGTGTGTTTCTGAGTGAGAGTCAGTGTGTGTGTGTGAGTCTGAGTAAGAGTCAGTGTGAGTGTGTGTGAGAGTCTGAGTGAGAGTTAGTCTGTGTGTGTGAATCTGAGTGAGAGTCAGTGTGAGTGTGTGTGTGAGTCTGAGTGAGAGTCAGTGTGAGTCTGAGTGAGAGTCAGTGTGAGTGTGTGTGTGAGTCTGAGTGAGAGTCAGTGTGAGTGTGTATGAGTCTGAGTGAGAGTCAGTGTGAGTGTGTGTGTGAGTCTGAGTGAGAGTCAGTGTGTGTGTGTGTGTGTGAGTCTGAGTGAGAGTCAGTGTGAGTGTGTGTGTGTGCCTGAGTGAGACTCATTGAGTGTGTGTGTGAGTCTGAGTGAGAGTCAGTGTGAGTGTGTGTGTGAGTCTGAGTGAGAATCAGTGTGAGTCTGAGTGAGAGTCAGTGTGAGTGTGTGTGTGAGTCTGAGTGAGAGTCAGTGTGAGTTTGTGTGAGTCTGAGTGAGAGTCAGTGTGCGTGTGTGTGAGTCTGAGTGAGAGTCAGTGTAAGTGTGTGTGTGTCTGAGTGAGACTCATTGAGTGTGTGTGTGAGTCTGAGTGAGAGTCAGTGTGAGTGTGTGTGTGAGTCTGAGTGAGAGTCAATGTGAGTGTGTGTGTGTGTCTGAGTGAGAGTCAGTGTGGGTGTGTGTGAGTCAGAGTGAGAGTCAGTGTGTGAGAGTCAGTGTGAGTCTGAGTGCGAGTCCGTGTTCATGTGTGTGGGTCTGAGTGAGAGTCAGTGTGTGTGTGTGAGTGAGACTCATTGAGTGTGTGTGAGTCTGAGTGAGAGTCAGTGTGAGTGTGTGTGTGAGTCTGAGTGAGAATCAGTGTGAGTTTGAGTGAGAGTCAGTGTGAGTGTGTGTGTGAGTTTGAGTGAGAGTCAGTGTGAGTTTGTGTGAGTCTGAGTGAGAGTCAGTGTGCGTGTGTGTGAGTCTGAGTGAGAGTCATTGAAAGTGTGTGTGTGTCTGAGTGAGACTCATTGAGTGTGTGTGTGAGTCTGAGTGAGAGTCAGTGTGAGTGTGTGTGTGAGTCTGAGTGAGTCAGTGTGTGTGTGTATGAGTCTGAGTGAGAGTCATTGTGTGTTTGTGTGAGTCTGGGTGAGAGTCAGTGTGTGTGTGTGTATGAGTCTGTGTGAGTCAGTGTGTGTGTGTATGAGTCTGAGTGAGAGTCAGTGTGAGTTTGTGTGTGACTGGATGAGGGTCAATGTGAGTGTGTGTGTTTCTGAGTGAGAGTCAGTGTGTGTGTGTGTGTGTGAGCCTGAGTGAGAGTTAGTCTGTGTGTGTGAATCTGAGTGAGAGTCAGTGTGAGTGTGTGTGTGAGTCTGAGTGAGAGTCAGTGAGAGTGTGTGTGAGAGTCTGAGTGAGAGTTAGTCTGTGTGTGTGAATCTGAGTGAGAGTTAGTCTGTGTGTGTGAATCTGAGTGAGAGTTAGTCTGTGTGTGTGAATCTGAGTGAGAGTTAGTCTGTGTGTGTGAATCTGAGTGAGAGTTAGTCTGTGTGTGTGAATCTGAGTGAGAGTTAGTCTGTGTGTGTGAATCTGAGTGAGAGTTAGTCTGTGTGTGTGAATCTGAGTGAGAGTCAGTGTGAGTGTGTGTGTGAGTCTGAGTGAGAGTTAGTCTGTGTGTGTGAATCTGAGTGAGAGTCAGTGTGAGTGTGTGTGTGAGTCTGAGTGAGAGTCAGTGTGAGTCTGAGTGAGAGTCAGTGTGAGTGTGTGTGTGAGTCTGAGTGAGAGTCAGTGTGAGTGTGTATGAGTCTGAGTGAGAGTCAGTGTGAGTGTGTGTGAGAGTCAGTGTGTGTGTGTGAGTCTGAGTGAGAGTCAGTGTTTGTGTGTGTGTGAGTCTGAGTGAGAGTCAGTGTGAGTGTGTATGAGTCTGAGTGAGAGTCAGTGTGAGTGTGTGTGTGAGTCTGAGTGAGAGTCAGTGTGAGTGTGTGTGAGTCTGAGTGAGAGTCAGTGTGTGTGTGTGTGTGTGTGAGTCTGAGTGAGAGTCAGTGTTTGTGTGTGTGTGAGTCTGAGTGAGAGTCAGTGTGTGTGTGTGAGTCTGAGTGAGAGTCAGTGTTTGTGTGTGTGTGAGTCTGAGTGAGAGTCAGTGTGAGTGTGTGTGAGTCTGAGTGAGAGTC
This sequence comes from Heterodontus francisci, assembly GCF_036365525.1. Taxonomy (NCBI): domain Eukaryota; kingdom Metazoa; phylum Chordata; class Chondrichthyes; order Heterodontiformes; family Heterodontidae; genus Heterodontus; species Heterodontus francisci. Next base: position 126,917 of record NW_027141077.1, read on the forward strand.
AGTCTGAGTGTTTCTGGGTCTGAGTGACAGTCAGTGTGAGTGTGTGTGAGTGTGAGTGAGATTCAGTGTGAGTGTGTGTGTGAGTCTGCGTGAGTGTCAGTGTGAGTGTGTGTGTGAGTCTGAGTGAAAGTCTGTGTGTGTGTGTGTGTGTGAGTCTGAGTGAGAGTCTGTGTGTGTGTGTGTGTGTGTGAGTCTGAGTGGGAGTCTGTGTGTGTGTGTGTGTGAGTCTGAGTGAGAGTCTGTGTGTGTGTGAGTCTGAGTGGGAGTCTGTGTGTGTGTGTCTGAGTGGGAGTCTGTGTGTGTGAGTCTGAGTGAGAGTCTGTGTGTGTGTGTGAGTCTGAGTGAGAGTCAGTGTGAGAGTCAGTGTGTGTATGTGCATGGGTCTGAGTGATTCAGTGTGTGTGTGTGTGTGAGTCTGAGTGAGAGTGTGTGTGTGTGAGTCTGAGTGAGAGTCAGTGTGAGAGTCAGTGTGTGTATGTGCATGGGTCTGAGTGATTCAGTGTGTGTGTGTGAGTCTGAGTGAGAGTGTGTGTGTGTGAGTCTGCGTGAGAGTCAGTGTTCGTGTGTGTGAGTCTGAGTGAGAGTCAGTGTTCGTGTGTGTGAGTCTGCGTGAGAGTCAGTATGAGCCTGTGTGAGGGTCATCATAAGGGTTAGTGTGGGTGTCTGTGAGTCTGAGTGAGAGTCAGTGTGAGTATGAGTGAGAGTCACTGTGAGTGTGTGTATGTGTATGTGTCTGAGTGAGAGTCAGTGTGAGTGTGTGTGTGTGAGTCTGAGTGAGAGTCAGTGTGAGTGTGTGTGTGAGTCTGAGTGAGAGTCAGTGTGAGTGTGTGTGTGAGTCTGAGTGAGAGTCAGTGTGAGTGTGTGTGTGAGTCTGAGTGAGAGTCACTGTGAGAGTCAGTGTGTGTGTGTGACTCTGAGTGAGAGTCAGTGTGTGTGTGTGTGTGAGTCTGAGTGAGAGTCAGTGTGTGTGTGTATGAGTCTGAGTGAGAGTCAGTGTGTGTGTGTATGAGTCTAAGTGAGTCAGTGTGTGTGTGCATGTGTCTGAGTGAGTCAGGGTGTGTGTGCATGTGTCTGAGTGAGAGTCAGTGTCTGTGTGTGAGTCTGAGTGAGAGTCAGTGTGTGTGTGTATGAGTCTGAGTGAGAGTCAGTGTGTGTGTGTATGAGTCTGAGTGAGTCGTGTGTGTGTGTGAGTCTGAGTGAGTCAGTGTGTGTGTGTGTGTATGTGTCTGAGTGAGTCAGTGTGTGTGTGAGTCTGAGTGAGTAAGTGTGTGTGTGTGAGTCTGAGTGAGTCAGTGTGTGTGTATATGTGTATGTGTCTGAGTGAGTCAGTGTGTGTGTGAGTCTGAGTGAGAGTCAGTGTGTGTGTGTGTATGTGCCTGAGTGAGAGTCAGTGTGTGTGTGAGTCTGAGTGAGTCAGTGTGTGTGTGTGAGTCTGAGTGAGTCAGTGTGTGTGTGTGAGTCTGAGTGAGTCAGTGTGTGTGTATATGTGTATGTGTCTGAGTGAGTCAGTGTGTGTGTGAGTCTGAGTGAGAGTCAGTGTGTGTGTGTGTATGTGTCTGAGTGAGAGTCAGTGTGTGTGTATGAGTCTGAGTGAGTCAATGTGTGTGTGTGAGTCTGAGTGAGAGTCAGTGTGTGTGTGTATGAGTCTGAGTGAGAGTCAGTGTGTGTGTGTATGAGTCTAAGTGAGTCAGTGTGTGTGTGCATGTGTCTGAGTGAGTCAGTGTGTGTGTGTGAGTCTGAGTGAGTCAGTGTGTGTGTGTATGTGTCTGAGTGAGTCAGTGTGTGTGTGTGAGTCTGAGTGAGTCAGTGTGTGTGTGTATGTGTCTGAGTGAGTCAATGTGTGTGTGTGAGTCTGAGTGAGAGTCAGTGTGTGTGTGTATGAGTCTGAGTGAGAGTCAGTGTGTGTGTGTATGAGTCTAAGTGAGTCAGTGTGTGTGTGCATGTGTCTGAGTGAGTCAGTGTGTGTGTGTGAGTCTGAGTGAGTCAGTGTGTGTGTGTATGTGTCTGAGTGAGTCAGTGTGTGTGTGTGAGTCTGAGTGAGTCAGTGTGTGTGTGTATGTGTCTGAGTGAGTCAGTGTGTGTGTGTATGAGTCTGAGTGAGTCAGTGTGTGTGTGTGAGTCTGAGTGAGTCAGTGTGTGTGTGTGAGTCTGAGTGAGTCAGTGTGTGTGTGTGTGTGAGTCTGAGTCAGTCAGTGTGTGTGTGTGAGTCTGAGTGAGTCAGTGTGTGTGTGTGAGTCTGAGTGAGTCAGTGTGTGTGTGTATGTGTCTGAGTGAGTCAGTGTGTGTGTGTATGTGTCTGAGTGAGAGTCAGTGTGTGTTTGTGAGTCTGAGTGAGAGTCCGTATTCATGTGTGTGAGTCTGAGTGAGATTCAGTGTGTGTGTGTGAGTCTGAGTGAGTCAGTGTGTGTGTGTATGAGTCTGAGTGAGTCAGTGTGTGTGTGTATGTGTCTGAGTGAGAGTCAGTGTGTGTTTGTGAGTCTGAGTGAGAGTCCGTATTCATGTGTGTGAGTCTTAGTGAGAGTCAGTGTGTGTGTGTGTGAGTCTGAGTGAGTCAGTGTGTGTGTGTATGTGTCTGAGTGAGTCAGTGTGTGTGTGTATGTGTCTGTGTGAGTCTGAGTCAGTCAGTGTGTGTGTATGTGTCTGAGTGAGTCAGAGTGTGTGTGTGAGTCTGAGTGAGTCAGTGTGTGTGTGTGAGTCTGAGTGAGTCAGTGTGTGTGTGTGAGTCTGAGTGAGTCAGTGTGTGTGTATGTGTCTGAGTGAGAGTCAGTGTGTGTGTGTGTGAGTCTGAGTGAGTCAGTGTGTGTGTGTGAGTCTGAGTGAGTCAGTGTGTGTGTATGTGTCTGAGTGAGAGTCAGTGTGTGTGTGTATGTGTCTGAGTGAGAGTCAGTGTGTGTGTGTATGTGTCTGAGTGAGAGTCAGTGTGTGTGTGTATGAGTCTGAGTGAGTCAGTGTGTGTGTGTGTATGAGTCTGAGTGAGAGTCATTGTGTGTGTGAGTCTGAGTGAGAGTCAGTGTGTGTGTGTGAGTCTGAGTGAGAGTCAGTGTGTGTGTGTATGCGTCTGAGTGAGTCAGTGTGTGTGTGTGTAGGAGTCTGAGTGAGTCAGTGTGTGTGGATGTGTCTGAGTGAGAGTCAGTGTGTGTGTGTATGAGTCTGAGTGAGTCAGTGTGTGTGTATGAGTCTGAGTGAGAGTCAGTGTGTGTGTGTGAGTCTGAGTGAGTCAGTGTGTGTGTATGAGTCTGAGTGAGAGTCAGAGTGTGAGTGTGAGTCTGAGTGAGAGTCAGTGTGTGTGTGTATGAGTCTGAGTGAATCAGTGTGTGTGTGTATGCGTCTGAGTGAGAGTCAGTTTGTGTGTGTGAGTCTGAGTGAGTCAGTGTGTATGTGTGAGTCTGAGTGAGTCAGTGTGTGTGTGTGTAGGAGTCTGAGTGAGTCAGTGTGTGTGGATGTGTCTGAGTGAGAGTCAGTGTGTGTGTGTATGAGTCTGAGTGAGTCAGTGTGTGTGTGTGAGTCTGAGTGAGTCAGTGTGAGTGTGTATGAGTCTGAGTGAGTCAGTGTGTGTGTATGAGTCTGAGTGAGAGTCAGAGTGTGAGTGTGAGTCTGAGTGAGAGTCAGTGTGTGTGTGTATGAGTCTGAGTGAATCAGTGTGTGTGTGTATGCGTCTGAGTGAGAGTCAGTTTGTGTGTGTGAGTCTGAGTGAGTCAGTGTGTATGCGTGAGTCTGAGTGAGTCAGTGTGTGTGTGTGTAGGAGTCTGAGTGAGTCAGTGTGTGTGGATGTGTCTGAGTGAGAGTCAGTGTGTGTGTGTATGAGTCTGAGTGAGTCAGTGTGTGTGTGTGAGTCTGAGTGAGTCAGTGTGAGTGTGTATGAGTCTGAGTGAGAGTCAGTGTGAGTGTGTGTGTGAGTCTGAGTGAGAGTCAGTGTGAGTCTGAGTGAGAGTCAGTGTGAGTGTGTGTGTGAGTCTGAGTGAGAGTCAGTGTGAGTGTGTATGAGTCTGAGTGAGAGTCAGTGTGAGTGTGTGTGTGAGTCTGAGTGAGAGTCAGTGTGTGTGTGTGTGTGTGAGTCTGAGTGAGAGTCAGTGTTTGTGAGAGTCAGTGTGAGTCTGAGTGCGAGTCCGTGTTCATGTGTGTGGGTCTGAGTGAGAGTCAGTGTGTGTGTGTGTGAGTCTGAGTGAGAGTCAGTGTGAGTGTGTGTGTGAGTCTGAGTGAGAATCAGTGTGAGTCTGAGTGAGAGTCAGTGTGAGTGTGTGTGTGAGTCTGAGTGAGAGTCAGTGTGAGTTTGTGTGAGTCTGAGTGAGAGTCAGTGTGCGTGTGTGTGAGTCTGAGTGAGAGTCAGTGTAAGTGTGTGTGTGTCTGAGTGAGACTCATTGAGTGTGTGTGTGAGTCTGAGTGAGAGTCAGTGTGAGTGTGTGTGTGAGTCTGAGTGAGAGTCAATGTGAGTGTGTGTGTGTGTCTGAGTGAGAGTCAGTGTGGGTGTGTGTGAGTCAGAGTGAGAGTCAGTGTGTGAGAGTCAGTGTGAGTCTGAGTGCGAGTCCGTGTTCATGTGTGTGGGTCTGAGTGAGAGTCAGTGTGTGTGTGTGAGTGAGACTCATTGAGTGTGTGTGAGTCTGAGTGAGAGTCAGTGTGAGTGTGTGTGTGAGTCTGAGTGAGAATCAGTGTGAGTTTGAGTGAGACTCAGTGTGAGTGTGTGTGTGTTTGAGTGAGAGTCAGTGTGAGTTTGTGTGAGTCTGAGTGAGAGTCAGTGTGCGTGTGTGTGAGTCTGAGTGAGAGTCATTGAAAGTGTGTGTGTGTCTGAGTGAGACACATTGAGTGTGTGTGTGAGTCTGAGTGAGAGTCAGTGTGAGTGTGTGTGTGAGTCTGAGTGAGTCAGTGTGTGTGTGTATGAGTCTGAGTGAGAGTCATTGTGTGTTTGTGTGAGTCTGGGTGAGAGTCAGTGTGTGTGTGTGTATGAGTCTGTGTGAGTCAGTGTGTGTGTGTATGAGTCTGAGTGAGAGTCAGTGTGAGTTTGTGTGTGACTGGATGAGGGTCAATGTGAGTGTGTGTGTTTCTGAGTGAGAGTCAGTGTGTGTGTGTGTGTGTGAGCCTGAGTGAGAGTTAGTCTGTGTGTGTGAATCTGAGTGAGAGTCAGTGTGAGTGTGTGTGTGAGTCTGAGTGAGAGTCAGTGAGAGTGTGTGTGAGAGTCTGAGTGAGAGTTAGTCTGTGTGTGTGAATCTGAGTGAGAGTTAGTCTGTGTGTGTGAATCTGAGTGAGAGTTAGTCTGTGTGTGTGAATCTGAGTGAGAGTTAGTCTGTGTGTGTGAATCTGAGTGAGAGTTAGTCTGTGTGTGTGAATCTGAGTGAGAGTTAGTCTGTGTGTGTGAATCTGAGTGAGAGTTAGTCTGTGTGTGTGAATCTGAGTGAGAGTCAGTGTGAGTGTGTGTGTGAGTCTGAGTGAGAGTTAGTCTGTGTGTGTGAATCTGAGTGAGAGTCAGTGTGAGTGTGTGTGTGAGTCTGAGTGAGAGTCAGTGTGAGTCTGAGTGAGAGTCAGTGTGAGTGTGTGTGTGAGTCTGAGTGAGAGTCAGTGTGAGTGTGTATGAGTCTGAGTGAGAGTCAGTGTGAGTGTGTGTGAGAGTCAGTGTGTGTGTGTGAGTCTGAGTGAGAGTCAGTGTTTGTGTGTGTGTGAGTCTGAGTGAGAGTCTGAGTGAGAGTCAGTGTGAGTGTGTGTGTGAGTCTGAGTGAGAGTCAGTGTGAGTGTGTGTGAGTCTGAGTGAGAGTCAGTGTGTGTGTGTGTGTGTGTGAGTCTGAGTGAGAGTCAGTGTTTGTGTGTGTGTGAGTCTGAGTGAGAGTCAGTGTGTGTGTGTGAGTCTGAGTGAGAGTCAGTGTTTGTGTGTGTGTGAGTCTGAGTGAGAGTCAGTGTGAGTGTGTGTGAGTCTGAGTGAGAGTCAGTCTGAGTGTTTCTGGGTCTGAGTGACAGTCAGTGTGAGTGTGTGTGAGTGTGAGTGAGATTCAGTGTGAGTGTGTGTGTGAGTCTGCGTGAGTGTCAGTGTGAGTGTGTGTGTGAGTCTGAGTGAAAGTCTGTGTGTGTGTGTGTGTGTGAGTCTGAGTGAGAGTCTGTGTGTGTGTGTGTGTGTGAGTCTGAGTGGGAGTCTGTGTGTGTGTGTGTGTGAGTCTGAGTGAGAGTCTGTGTGTGTGTGAGTCTGAGTGGGAGTCTGTGTGTGTGTGTCTGAGTGGGAGTCTGTGTGTGTGAGTCTGAGTGAGAGTCTGTGTGTGTGTGTGAGTCTGAGTGAGAGTCAGTGTGAGAGTCAGTGTGTGTATGTGCATGGGTCTGAGTGATTCAGTGTGTGTGTGTGTGTGAGTCTGAGTGAGAGTGTGTGTGTGTGAGTCTGAGTGAGAGTCAGTGTGAGAGTCAGTGTGTGTATGTGCATGGGTCTGAGTGATTCAGTGTGTGTGTGTGAGTCTGAGTGAGAGTGTGTGTGTGTGAGTCTGCGTGAGAGTCAGTGTTCGTGTGTGTGAGTCTGAGTGAGAGTCAGTGTTCGTGTGTGTGAGTCTGCGTGAGAGTCAGTATGAGCCTGTGTGAGGGTCATCATAAGGGTTAGTGTGGGTGTCTGTGAGTCTGAGTGAGAGTCAGTGTGAGTATGAGTGAGAGTCACTGTGAGTGTGTGTATGTGTCTGAGTGAGAGTCAGTGTGAGTGTGTGTGTGTGAGTCTGAGTGAGAGTCAGTGTGAGTGTGTGTGTGAGTCTGAGTGAGAGTCAGTGTGAGTGTGTGTGTGAGTCTGAGTGAGAGTCAGTGTGAGTGTGTGTGTGAGTCTGAGTGAGAGTCACTGTGAGAGTCAGTGTGTGTGTGTGACTCTGAGTGAGAGTCAGTGTGTGTGTGTGTGTGAGTCTGAGTGAGAGTCAGTGTGTGTGTGTATGAGTCTGAGTGAGAGTCAGTGTGTGTGTGTATGAGTCTAAGTGAGTCAGTGTGTGTGTGCATGTGTCTGAGTGAGTCAGGGTGTGTGTGCATGTGTCTGAGTGAGAGTCAGTGTCTGTGTGTGAGTCTGAGTGAGAGTCAGTGTGTGTGTGTATGAGTCTGAGTGAGAGTCAGTGTGTGTGTGTATGAGTCTGAGTGAGTCGTGTGTGTGTGTGAGTCTGAGTGAGTCAGTGTGTGTGTGTGTGTATGTGTCTGAGTGAGTCAGTGTGTGTGTGAGTCTGAGTGAGTAAGTGTGTGTGTGTGAGTCTGAGTGAGTCAGTGTGTGTGTATATGTGTATGTGTCTGAGTGAGTCAGTGTGTGTGTGAGTCTGAGTGAGAGTCAGTGTGTGTGTGTGTATGTGCCTGAGTGAGAGTCAGTGTGTGTGTGAGTCTGAGTGAGTCAGTGTGTGTGTGTGAGTCTGAGTGAGTCAGTGTGTGTGTGTGAGTCTGAGTGAGTCAGTGTGTGTGTATATGTGTATGTGTCTGAGTGAGTCAGTGTGTGTGTGAGTCTGAGTGAGAGTCAGTGTGTGTGTGTGTATGTGTCTGAGTGAGAGTCAGTGTGTGTGTATGAGTCTGAGTGAGTCAATGTGTGTGTGTGAGTCTGAGTGAGTCAGTGTGTGTGTGTATGTGTCTGTGTGAGTCTGAGTCAGTCAGTGTGTGTGTGTGAGTCTGAGTCAGTCAGTGTGTGTGTGTGAGTCTGAGTGAGAGTCAGTGTGTGTGTATATGAGTCTGAGTGAGTCAGTGTGTGTGTATATGAGTCTGAGTGAGTCAGTGTGTGTGTGTGTGAGTCTGAGTGAGTCTGTGTGTGTGTATGAGTCTGAGTGAGTCAGTGTGTGTGTGTGAGTCTGAGTGAGTCAGTGTGTGTGTGTATGTGTCTGAGTGAGTCAGTGTGTGTGTGTGAGTCTGAGTGAGTCAGTGTGTGTGTGTATGTATCTGAGTGAGTCAGTGTGTGTGTGTATGAGTCTGAGTGAGTCAGTGTGTGTGTGTGAGTCTGAGTGAGTCAGTGTGTGTGTGTGAGTCTGAGTGAGTCAGTGTGTGTGTGTGTGTGAGTCTGAGTCAGTCAGTGTGTGTGTGTGAGTCTGAGTGAGTCAGTGTGTGTGTGTGAGTCTGAGTGAGTCAGTGTGTGTGTGTATGTGTCTGAGTGAGTCAGTGTGTGTGTGTATGTGTCTGAGTGAGAGTCAGTGTGTGTTTGTGAGTCTGAGTGAGAGTCCGTATTCATGTGTGTGAGTCTGAGTGAGATTCAGTGTGTGTGTGTGAGTCTGAGTGAGTCAGTGTGTGTGTGTATGAGTCTGAGTGAGTCAGTGTGTGTGTGTATGTGTCTGAGTGAGAGTCAGTGTGTGTTTGTGAGTCTGAGTGAGAGTCCGTATTCATGTGTGTGAGTCTTAGTGAGAGTCAGTGTGTGTGTGTGTGAGTCTGAGTGAGTCAGTGTGTGTGTGTATGTGTCTGAGTGAGTCAGTGTGTGTGTGTATGTGTCTGTGTGAGTCTGAGTCAGTCAGTGTGTGTGTATGTGTCTGAGTGAGTCAGAGTGTGTGTGTGAGTCTGAGTGAGTCAGTGTGTGTGTGTGAGTCTGAGTGAGTCAGTGTGTGTGTGTGAGTCTGAGTGAGTCAGTGTGTGTGTATGTGTCTGAGTGAGAGTCAGTGTGTGTGTGTGTGAGTCTGAGTGAGTCAGTGTGTGTGTGTGAGTCTGAGTGAGTCAGTGTGTGTGTATGTGTCTGAGTGAGAGTCAGTGTGTGTGTGTATGTGTCTGAGTGAGAGTCAGTGTGTGTGTGTATGTGTCTGAGTGAGAGTCAGTGTGTGTGTGTATGAGTCTGAGTGAGTCAGTGTGTGTGTGTGTATGAGTCTGAGTGAGAGTCATTGTGTGTGTGAGTCTGAGTGAGAGTCAGTGTGTGTGTGTGAGTCTGAGTGAGAGTCAGTGTGTGTGTGTATGCGTCTGAGTGAGTCAGTGTGTGTGTGTGTAGGAGTCTGAGTGAGTCAGTGTGTGTGGATGTGTCTGAGTGAGAGTCAGTGTGTGTGTGTATGAGTCTGAGTGAGTCAGTGTGTGCGTATGAGTCTGAGTGAGAGTCAGTGTGTGTGTGTGAGTCTGAGTGAGTCAGTGTGTGTGTATGAGTCTGAGTGAGAGTCAGAGTGTGAGTGTGAGTCTGAGTGAGAGTCAGTGTGTGTGTGTATGAGTCTGAGTGAATCAGTGTGTGTGTGTATGCGTCTGAGTGAGAGTCAGTTTGTGTGTGTGAGTCTGAGTGAGTCAGTGTGTATGTGTGAGTCTGAGTGAGTCAGTGTGTGTGTGTGTAGGAGTCTGAGTGAGTCAGTGTGTGTGGATGTGTCTGAGTGAGAGTCAGTGTGTGTGTGTATGAGTCTGAGTGAGTCAGTGTGTGTGTGTGAGTCTGAGTGAGTCAGTGTGAGTGTGTATGAGTCTGAGTGAGTCAGTGTGTGTGTATGAGTCTGAGTGAGAGTCAGAGTGTGAGTGTGAGTCTGAGTGAGAGTCAGTGTGTGTGTGTATGAGTCTGAGTGAATCAGTGTGTGTGTGTATGCGTCTGAGTGAGAGTCAGTTTGTGTGTGTGAGTCTGAGTGAGTCAGTGTGTATGCGTGAGTCTGAGTGAGTCAGTGTGTGTGTGTGTAGGAGTCTGAGTGAGTCAGTGTGTGTGGATGTGTCTGAGTGAGAGTCAGTGTGTGTGTGTATGAGTCTGAGTGAGTCAGTGTGTGTGTGTGAGTCTGAGTGAGTCAGTGTGAGTGTGTATGAGTCTGAGTGAGAGTCAGTGTGAGTGTGTGTGTGAGTCTGAGTGAGAGTCAGTGTGAGTCTGAGTGAGAGTCAGTGTGAGTGTGTGTGTGAGTCTGAGTGAGAGTCAGTGTGAGTGTGTATGAGTCTGAGTGAGAGTCAGTGTGAGTGTGTGTGTGAGTCTGAGTGAGAGTCAGTGTGTGTGTGTGTGTGTGAGTCTGAGTGAGAGTCAGTGTTTGTGAGAGTCAGTGTGAGTCTGAGTGCGAGTCCGTGTTCATGTGTGTGGGTCTGAGTGCGAGTCAGTGTGTGTGTGTGTGAGTCTGAGTGAGAGTCAGTGTGAGTGTGTGTGTGTGCCTGAGTGAGACTCATTGAGTGTGTGTGTGAGTCTGAGTGAGAGTCAGTGTGAGTGTGTGTGTGAGTCTGAGTGAGAATCAGTGTGAGTCTGAGTGAGAGTCAGTGTGAGTGTGTGTGTGAGTCTGAGTGAGAGTCAGTGTGAGTTTGTGTGAGTCTGAGTGAGAGTCAGTGTGCGTGTGTGTGAGTCTGAGTGAGAGTCAGTGTAAGTGTGTGTGTGTCTGAGTGAGACTCATTGAGTGTGTGTGTGAGTCTGAGTGAGAGTCAGTGTGAGTGTGTGTGTGAGTCTGAGTGAGAGTCAATGTGAGTGTGTGTGTGTGTCTGAGTGAGAGTCAGTGTGGGTGTGTGTGAGTCAGAGTGAGAGTCAGTGTGTGAGAGTCAGTGTGAGTCTGAGTGCGAGTCCGTGTTCATGTGTGTGGGTCTGAGTGAGAGTCAGTGTGTGTGTGTGAGTGAGACTCATTGAGTGTGTGTGAGTCTGAGTGAGAGTCAGTGTGAGTGTGTGTGTGAGTCTGAGTGAGAATCAGTGTGAGTTTGAGTGAGAGTCAGTGTGAGTGTGTGTGTGTTTGAGTGAGAGTCAGTGTGAGTTTGTGTGAGTCTGAGTGAGAGTCAGTGTGCGTGTGTGTGAGTCTGAGTGAGAGTCATTGAAAGTGTGTGTGTGTCTGAGTGAGACACATTGAGTGTGTGTGTGAGTCTGAGTGAGAGTCAGTGTGAGTGTGTGTGTGAGTCTGAGTGAGTCAGTGTGTGTGTGTATGAGTCTGAGTGAGAGTCATTGTGTGTTTGTGTGAGTCTGGGTGAGAGTCAGTGTGTGTGTGTGTATGAGTCTGTGTGAGTCAGTGTGTGTGTGTATGAGTCTGAGTGAGAGTCAGTGTGAGTTTGTGTGTGACTGGATGAGGGTCAATGTGAGTGTGTGTGTTTCTGAGTGAGAGTCAGTGTGTGTGAGCCTGAGTGAGAGTTAGTCTGTGTGTGTGAATCTGAGTGAGAGTCAGTGTGAGTGTGTGTGTGAGTCTGAGTGAGAGTCAGTGAGAGTGTGTGTGTGAGTCTGAGTGAGAGTTAGTCTGTGTGTGTGAATCTGAGTGAGAGTTAGTCTGTGTGTGTGAATCTGAGTGAGAGTCAGTGTGAGTGTGTGTGTGAGTCTGAGTGAGAGTTAGTCTGTGTGTGTGAATCTGAGTGAGAGTCTGAGTGTGAGTGTGTGTGTGAGTCTGAGTGAGAGTCAGTGTGAGTCTGAGTGAGAGTCAGTGTGAGTGTGTGTGTGAGTCTGAGTGAGAGTCAGTGTGAGTGTGTATGAGTCTGAGTGAGAGTCAGTGTGAGTGTGTGTGAGAGTCAGTGTGTGTGTGTGAGTCTGAGTGAGAGTCAGTGTTTGTGTGTGTGTGAGTCTGAGTGAGAGTCAGTGTGAGTGTGTATGAGTCTGAGTGAGAGTCAGTGTGAGTGTGTGTGTGAGTCTGAGTGAGAGTCAGTGTGAGTGTGTGTGAGTCTGAGTGAGAGTCAGTGTGTGTGTGCGTGTGTGTGTGTGTGAGTCTGAGTGAGAGTCAGTGTTTGTGTGTGTGTGAGTCTGAGTGAGAGTCAGTGTGTGTGTGTGAGTCTGAGTGAGAGTCAGTGTTTGTGTGTGTGTGAGTCTGAGTGAGAGTCAGTGTGAGTGTGTGTGAGTCTGAGTGAGAGTCAGTCTGAGTGTTTCTGGGTCTGAGTGACAGTCAGTGTGAGTGTGTGTGAGTGTGAGTGAGATTCAGTGTGAGTGTGTGTGTGAGTCTGCGTGAGTGTCAGTGTGAGTGTGTGTGTGAGTCTGAGTGAAAGTCTGTGTGTGTGTGTGTGTGTGAGTCTGAGTGAGAGTCTGTGTGTGTGTGTGTGTGTGAGTCTGAGTGAAAGTCTGTGTGTGAGTCTGAGTGAGAGTCTGTGTGTGTGTGTGTGTGTGAGTCTGAGTGAGAGTCTGTGTGTGTGTGTGTCTGAGTGGGAGTCTGTGTGTGTGTGTATGTGTGTGTCTGAGTGGGAGTCTGTGTGTGTGTGTGTATGTGTCTGAGTGAGTCAGTGTGTGTGTGTATGTGTCTGAGTGAGAGTCAGTGTGTGTTTGTGAGTCTGAGTGAGAGTCCGTATTCATGTGTGTGAGTCTGAGTGAGATTCAGTGTGTGTGTGTGAGTCTGAGTGAGTCAGTGTGTGTGTGTATGAGTCTGAGTGAGTCAGTGTGTGTGTGTATGTGTCTGAGTGAGAGTCAGTGTGTGTTTGTGAGTCTGAGTGAGAGTCCGTATTCATGTGTGTGAGTCTTAGTGAGAGTCAGTGTGTGTGTGTGTGAGTCTGAGTGAGTCAGTGTGTGTGTGTATGTGTCTGAGTGAGTCAGTGTGTGTGTGTATGTGTCTGTGTGAGTCTGAGTCAGTCAGTGTGTGTGTATGTGTCTGAGTGAGTCAGAGTGTGTGTGTGAGTCTGAGTGAGTCAGTGTGTGTGTGTGAGTCTGAGTGAGTCAGTGTGTGTGTGTGAGTCTGAGTGAGTCAGTGTGTGTGTATGTGTCTGAGTGAGAGTCAGTGTGTGTGTGTGTGAGTCTGAGTGAGTCAGTGTGTGTGTGTGAGTCTGAGTGAGTCAGTGTGTGTGTATGTGTCTGAGTGAGAGTCAGTGTGTGTGTGTATGTGTCTGAGTGAGAGTCAGTGTGTGTGTGTATGTGTCTGAGTGAGAGTCAGTGTGTGTGTGTATGAGTCTGAGTGAGTCAGTGTGTGTGTGTGTATGAGTCTGAGTGAGAGTCATTGTGTGTGTGAGTCTGAGTGAGAGTCAGTGTGTGTGTGTGAGTCTGAGTGAGAGTCAGTGTGTGTGTGTATGCGTCTGAGTGAGTCAGTGTGTGTGTGTGTAGGAGTCTGAGTGAGTCAGTGTGTGTGTATGAGTCTGAGTGAGAGTCAGTGTGTGTGTGTGAGTCTGAGTGAGTCAGTGTGTGTGTATGAGTCTGAGTGAGAGTCAGAGTGTGAGTGTGAGTCTGAGTGAGAGTCAGTGTGTGTGTGTATGAGTCTGAGTGAATCAGTGTGTGTGTGTATGCGTCTGAGTGAGAGTCAGTTTGTGTGTGTGAGTCTGAGTGAGTCAGTGTGTATGTGTGAGTCTGAGTGAGTCAGTGTGTGTGTGTGTAGGAGTCTGAGTGAGTCAGTGTGTGTGGATGTGTCTGAGTGAGAGTCAGTGTGTGTGTGTATGAGTCTGAGTGAGTCAGTGTGTGTGTGTGAGTCTGAGTGAGTCAGTGTGAGTGTGTATGAGTCTGAGTGAGTCAGTGTGTGTGTATGAGTCTGAGTGAGAGTCAGAGTGTGAGTGTGAGTCTGAGTGAGAGTCAGTGTGTGTGTGTATGAGTCTGAGTGAATCAGTGTGTGTGTGTATGCGTCTGAGTGAGAGTCAGTTTGTGTGTGTGAGTCTGAGTGAGTCAGTGTGTATGCGTGAGTCTGAGTGAGTCAGTGTGTGTGTGTGTAGGAGTCTGAGTGAGTCAGTGTGTGTGGATGTGTCTGAGTGAGAGTCAGTGTGTGTGTGTATGAGTCTGAGTGAGTCAGTGTGTGTGTGTGAGTCTGAGTGAGTCAGTGTGAGTGTGTATGAGTCTGAGTGAGAGTCAGTGTGAGTGTGTGTGTGAGTCTGAGTGAGAGTCAGTGTGAGTCTGAGTGAGAGTCAGTGTGAGTGTGTGTGTGAGTCTGAGTGAGAGTCAGTGTGAGTGTGTATGAGTCTGAGTGAGAGTAAGTGTGAGTGTGTGTGTGAGTCTGAGTGAGAGTCAGTGTGTGTGTGTGTGTGTGAGTCTGAGTGAGAGTCAGTGTTTGTGAGAGTCAGTGTGAGTCTGAGTGCGAGTCCGTGTTCATGTGTGTGGGTCTGAGTGAGAGTCAGTGTGTGTGTGTGTGAGTCTGAGTGAGAGTCAGTGTGAGTGTGTGTGTGTGCCTGAGTGAGACTCATTGAGTGTGTGTGTGAGTCTGAGTGAGAGTCAGTGTGAGTGTGTGTGTGAGTCTGAGTGAGAATCAGTGTGAGTCTGAGTGAGAGTCAGTGTGAGTGTGTGTGTGAGTCTGAGTGAGAGTCAGTGTGAGTTTGTGTGAGTCTGAGTGAGAGTCAGTGTGCGTGTGTGTGAGTCTGAGTGAGAGTCAGTGTAAGTGTGTGTGTGTCTGAGTGAGACTCATTGAGTGTGTGTGTGAGTCTGAGTGAGAGTCAATGTGAGTGTGTGTGTGTGTCTGAGTGAGAGTCAGTGTGGGTGTGTGTGAGTCAGAGTGAGAGTCAGTGTGTGAGAGTCAGTGTGAGTCTGAGTGCGAGTCCGTGTTCATGTGTGTGGGTCTGAGTGAGAGTCAGTGTGTGTGTGTGAGTGAGACTCATTGAGTGTGTGTGAGTCTGAGTGAGAGTCAGTGTGAGTGTGTGTGTGAGTCTGAGTGAGAATCAGTGTGAGTTTGAGTGAGAGTCAGTGTGAGTGTGTGTGTGAGTTTGAGTGAGAGTCAGTGTGAGTTTGTGTGAGTCTGAGTGAGAGTCAGTGTGCGTGTGTGTGAGTCTGAGTGAGAGTCATTGCAAGTGTGTGTGTGTCTGAGTGAGACTCATTGAGTGTGTGTGTGAGTCTGAGTGAGAGTCAGTGTGAGTGTGTGTGTGAGTCTGAGTGAGTCAGTGTGTGTGTGTATGAGTCTGAGTGAGAGTCATTGTGTGTTTGTGTGAGTCTGGGTGAGAGTCAGTGTGTGTGTGTGTATGAGTCTGTGTGAGTCAGTGTGTGTGTGTATGAGTCTGAGTGAGAGTCAGTGTGAGTTTGTGTGTGACTGGATGAGGGTCAATGTGAGTGTGTGTGTTTCTGAGTGAGAGTCAGTGTGTGTGTGTGTGTGTGAGCCTGAGTGAGAGTTAGTCTGTGTGTGTGAATCTGAGTGAGAGTCAGTGTGAGTGTGTGTGTGAGTCTGAGTGAGAGTCAGTGAGAGTGTGTGTGTGAGTCTGAGTGAGAGTTAGTCTGTGTGTGTGAATCTGAGTGAGAGTTAGTCTGTGTGTGTGAATCTGAGTGAGAGTCAGTTTGAGTGTGTGTGTGAGTCTGAGTGAGAGTTAGTCTGTGTGTGTGAATCTGAGTGAGAGTCAGTGTGAGTGTGTGTGTGAGTCTGAGTGAGAGTCAGTGTGAGTCTGAGTGAGAGTCAGTGTGAGTGTGTGTGTGAGTCTGAGTGAGAGTCAGTGTGAGTGTGTATGAGTCTGAGTGAGAGTCAGTGTGAGTGTGTGTGAGAGTCAGTGTGTGTGTGTGAGTCTGAGTGAGAGTCAGTGTTTGTGTGTGTGTGAGTCTGAGTGAGAGTCAGTGTGAGTGTGTATGAGTCTGAGTGAGAGTCAGTGTGAGTGTGTGTGTGAGTCTGAGTGAGAGTCAGTGTGAGTGTGTGTGAGTCTGAGTGAGAGTCAGTGTGTGTGTGTGTGTGTGTGTGTGTGTGAGTCTGAGTGAGAGTCAGTGTTTGTGTGTGTGTGAGTCTGAGTGAGAGTCAGTGTGTGTGTGTGAGTCTGAGTGAGAGTCAGTGTTTGTGTGTGTGTGAGTCTGAGTGAGAGTCAGTGTGAGTGTGTGTGAGTCTGAGTGAGAGTCAGTCTGAGTGTTTCTGGGTCTGAGTGACAGTCAGTGTGAGTGTGTGTGAGTGTGAGTGAGATTCAGTGTGAGTGTGTGTGTGAGTCTGCGTGAGTGTCAGTGTGAGTGTGTGTGTGAGTCTGAGTGAAAGTCTGTGTGTGTGTGTGTGTGTGAGTCTGAGTGAGAGTCTGTGTGTGTGTGTGAGTCTGAGTGAGAGTCTGTGTGTGTGTGTGTCTGAGTGGGAGTCTGTGTGTGTGTGTATGTGTGTGTCTGAGTGGGAGTCTGTGTGTGTGTGTGTGAGTGGGAGTCTGTGTGTGTGTGTCTGAGTGGGAGTCTGTGTGTGTGAGTCTGAGTGAGAGTCTGTGTGTGTGTGTGTGAGTCTGAGTGAGAGTCAGTGTGAGAGTCAGTGTGTGTATGTGCATGGGTCTGAGTGATTCAGTGTGTGTGTGTGTGTGAGTCTGAGTGAGAGTGTGTGTGTGTGAGTCTGAGTGAGAGTCAGTGTGAGAGTCAGTGTGTGTATGTGCATGGGTCTGAGTGATTCAGTGTGTGTGTGTGAGTCTGAGTGAGAGTGTGTGTGTGTGAGTCTGCGTGAGAGTCAGTGTTCGTGTGTGTGAGTCTGAGTGAGAGTCAGTGTTCGTGTGTGTGAGTCTGCGTGAGAGTCAGTATGAGCCTGTGTGAGGGTCATCATAAGGGTTAGTGTGGGTGTCTGTGAGTCTGAGTGAGAGTCAGTGTGAGTATGAGTGAGAGTCACTGTGAGTGTGTGTATGTGTCTGAGTGAGAGTCAGTGTGAGTGTGTGTGTGAGTCTGAGTGAGAGTCAGTGTGAGTGTGTGTGTGAGTCTGAGTGAGAGTCAGTGTGAGTGTGTGTGTGAGTCTGAGTGAGAGTCACTGTGAGAGTCAGTGTGTGTGTGTGAGTCTGAGTGAGAGTCAGTGTGTGTGTGTGTGTGAGTCTGAGTGAGAGTCAGTGTGTGAGTGTGAGTCTGAGTGAGAGTCAGTGTGTGTGTGTATGAGTCTAAGTGAGTCAGTGTGTGTGTGAGAGTCTGAGTGAGTCAGGGTGTGTGTGTATGTGTCTGAGTGAGTCAGTGTCTGTGTGTGAGTCTGAGTGAGAGTCAGTGTGTGTGTGTATGAGTCTGAGTGAGTCGTGTGTGTGTGTGAGTCTGAGTGAGTCAGTGTGTGTGTGTGTGTATGTGTCTGAGTGAGTCAGTGTGTGTGTGAGTCTGAGTGAATAAGTGTGTGTGTCTGAGTCTGAGTGAGTCAGTGTGTGTGTATATGTGTATGTGTCTGAGTGAGTCAGTGTGTGTGTGAGTCTGAGTGAGAGTCAGTGTGTGTGTGTGTATGTGCCTGAGTGAGAGTCAGTGTGTGTGTGAGTCTGAGTGAGTCAGTGTGTGTGTGTGAGTCTGAGTGAGTCAGTGTGTGTGTGTGAGTCTGAGTGAGTCAGTGTGTGTGTATATGTGTATGTGTCTGAGTGAGTCAGTGTGTGTGTGAGTCTGAGTGAGAGTCAGTGTGTGTGTGTGTATGTGTCTGAGTGAGAGTCAGTGTGTGTGTATGAGTCTGAGTGAGTCAATGTGTGTGTGTGAGTCTGAGTGAGTCAGTGTGTGTGTGTATGTGTCTGTGTGAGTCTGAGTCAGTCAGTGTGTGTGTGTGAGTCTGAGTCAGTCAGTGTGTGTGTGTGAGTCTGAGTGAGAGTCAGTGTGTGTGTATATGAGTCTGAGTGAGTCAGTGTGTGTGTGTGTGAGTCTGAGTGAGTCTGTGTGTGTGTATGAGTCTGAGTGAGTCAGTGTGTGTGTGTGAGTCTGAGTGAGTCAGTGTGTGTGTATGTGTCTGAGTGAGTCAGTGTGTGTGTGTGAGTCTGAGTGAGTCAGTGTGTGTGTGTATGTGTCTGAGTGAGTCAGTGTGTGTGTGTGTGAGTCTGAGTGAGTCAGTGTGTGTGTGTGAGTCTGAGTGAGTCAGTGTGTGTGTGTGAGTCTGAGTGAGTCAGTGTGTGTGTGTGTGTGAGTCTGAGTCAGTCAGTGTGTGTGTGTGAGTCTGAGTGAGTCAGTGTGTGTGTGTGAGTCTGAGAGAGTCAGTGTGTGTGTGTATGTGTCTGAGTGAGTCAGTGTGTGTGTGTGTATGTGTCTGAGTGAGAGTCAGTGTGTGTGTGTATGAGTCTGAGTGAGTCAGTGTGTGTGTGTATGTGTCTGAGTGAGTCAGTGTGTGTGTGTATGTGTCTGAGTGAGAGTCAGTGTGTGTTTGTGAGTCTGAGTGAGAGTCCGTATTCATGTGTGTGAGTCTGAGTGAGATTCAGTGTGTGTGTGTGAGTCTGAGTGAGTCAGTGTGTGTGTGTATGAGTCTGAGTGAGTCAGTGTGTGTGTGTATGTGTCTGAGTGAGAGTCAGTGTATGTTTGTGAGTCTGAGTGAGAGTCCGTATTCATGTGTGTGAGTCTTAGTGAGAGTCAGTGTGTGTGTGTGTGAGTCTGAGTGAGTCAGTGTGTGTGTGTATGTGTCTGAGTGAGTCAGTGTGTGTGTGTATGTGTCTGTGTGAGTCTGAGTCAGTCAGTGTGTGTGTATGTGTCTGAGTGAGTCAGAGTGTGTGTGTGAGTCTGAGTGAGTCAGTGTGTGTGTGTGAGTCTGAGTGAGTCAGTGTGTGTGTGTGAGTCTGAGTGAGTCAGTGTGTGTGTATGTGTCTGAGTGAGAGTCAGTGTGTGTGTGTGTGAGTCTGAGTGAGTCAGTGTGTGTGTGTGAGTCTGAGTGAGTCAGTGTGTGTGTATGTGTCTGAGTGAGAGTCAGTGTGTGTGTGTATGTGTCTGAGTGAGAGTCAGTGTGTGTGTGTATGTGTCTGAGTGAGAGTCAGTGTGTGTGTGTATGAGTCTGAGTGAGTCAGTGTGTGTGTGTGTATGAGTCTGAGTGAGAGTCATTGTGTGTGTGAGTCTGAGTGAGAGTCAGTGTGTGTGTGTGAGTCTGAGTGAGAGTCAGTGTGTGTGTGTATGCGTCTGAGTGAGTCAGTGTGTGTGTGTGTAGGAGTCTGAGTGAGTCAGTGTGTGTGGATGTGTCTGAGTGAGAGTCAGTGTGTGTGTGTATGAGTCTGAGTGAGTCAGTGTGTGTGTATGAGTCTGAGTGAGAGTCAGAGTGTGAGTGTGAGTCTGAGTGAGAGTCAGTGTGTGTGTGTATGAGTCTGAGTGAATCAGTGTGTGTGTGTATGCGTCTGAGTGAGAGTCAGTTTGTGTGTGTGAGTCTGAGTGAGTCAGTGTGTATGTGTGAGTCTGAGTGAGTCAGTGTGTGTGTGTGTAGGAGTCTGAGTGAGTCAGTGTGTGTGGATGTGTCTGAGTGAGAGTCAGTGTGTGTGTGTATGAGTCTGAGTGAGTCAGTGTGTGTGTGTGAGTCTGAGTGAGTCAGTGTGTGTGTGTGAGTCTGAGTGAGAGTCAGTGTGTATGTGTGTGTCTGAGTGAGTCAGTGTGTGTGTGTGAGTCTGAGTGAGTCAGTGTGTGTGTGTATGTGTCTGTGTGAGTCTGAGTCAGTCAGTGTGTGTGTATGTGTCTGAGTGAGTCAGAGTGTGTGTGTGAGTCTGAGTGAGTCAGTGTGTGTGTGTGAGTCTGAGTGAGTCAGTGTGTGTGTGTGAGTCTGAGTGAGTCAGTGTGTGTGTATGTGTCTGAGTGAGAGTCAGTGTGTGTGTGTGTGAGTCTGAGTGAGTCAGTGTGTGTGTGTGAGTCTGAGTGAGTCAGTGTGTGTGTATGTGTCTGAGTGAGAGTCAGTGTGTGTGTGTATGTGTCTGAGTGAGAGTCAGTGTGTGTGTGTATGTGTCTGAGTGAGAGTCAGTGTGTGTGTGTATGAGTCTGAGTGAGTCAGTGTGTGTGTGTGTATGAGTCTGAGTGAGAGTCATTGTGTGTGTGAGTCTGAGTGAGAGTCAGTGTGTGTGTGTGAGTCTGAGTGAGAGTCAGTGTGTGTGTGTATGCGTCTGAGTGAGTCAGTGTGTGTGTGTGTAGGAGTCTGAGTGAGTCAGTGTGTGTGGATGTGTCTGAGTGAGAGTCAGTGTGTGTGTGTATGAGTCTGAGTGAGTCAGTGTGTGTGTATGAGTCTGAGTGAGAGTCAGAGTGTGAGTGTGAGTCTGAGTGAGAGTCAGTGTGTGTGTGTATGAGTCTGAGTGAATCAGTGTGTGTGTGTATGCGTCTGAGTGAGAGTCAGTTTGTGTGTGTGAGTCTGAGTGAGTCAGTGTGTATGTGTGAGTCTGAGTGAGTCAGTGTGTGTGTGTGTAGGAGTCTGAGTGAGTCAGTGTGTGTGGATGTGTCTGAGTGAGAGTCAGTGTGTGTGTGTATGAGTCTGAGTGAGTCAGTGTGTGTGTGTGAGTCTGAGTGAGTCAGTGTGTGTGTGTGAGTCTGAGTGAGAGTCAGTGTGTATGTGTGTGTCTGAGTGAGTCAGTGTGTGTGTGTGAGTCTGAGTGAGAGTCAGTGTGTGTGTGTGTATGTGTCTGAGTGAGAGTCATTGTGTGTGTGTATGAGTCTGAGTGAGTCAGTGTGTGTGTGTATGTGTCTGAGTGAGAGTCAGTGTGTGTGTGAGTCTGAGTGAGTCAGTGTGTGTGTGTGTGTATGAGTCTGAGTGAGAGTCAGTGGGTGTGTGTGTGTGTGTGTCTGAGTGAGAGTCAGTGTGTGTGTGTGAGTCTGAGTAAGTCAGTGTGTGTCAGTGTATGAGTCTGAGTGAGTGTCAGTGTGTGTGTGTGTGTGAGTCTGAGTGAGTCAGTGTGTGTGTGTATGTGTCTGAGTGAGAGTCAGTGTGTGTGTGTGAGTCTGAGTGAGAGTCAGTGTGTGTGTGTATGTGTCTGAGTGAGAGTCAGTGTGTGTGTGTGAGTCTGAGTGAGAGTCAGTGTGTGTGTGTATGTGTCTGAGTGAGTCAGTGTGTGTGTGTATGTGTCTGAGTGAGAGTCAGTGTGTGTGTGTGAGTCTGAGTGAGAGTCAGTGTGTATGTGTGTGAGTCTGAGTGAGTCAGTGTGTGTGTGTGAGTCTGAGTGAGAGTCAGTGTGTGTGTGTGTATGTGTCTGAGTGAGAGTCAGTGTGTGTGTGTGTATGTGTCTGAGTGAGAGTCAGTGTGTGTGTGTGTATGTGTCTGAGTGAGTCAGTGTGTGTGTGTGTGTGAGTCTGAGTGAGTGTCAGTGTGTGTGTGTATGCGTCTGAGTGAGAGTCAGTGTGTCTGAGTGAGAGTCAGTGTGTGTGTGTGAGTCTGAGTGAGAGTCTGTGTGTGTGTGTGAGTCTGAGTGAGTCAGTGTGTGTGTGTGAGTCTGAGTGAGTCAGTGTGTGTGTGTGTATGTGTCTGAGTGAGATTCAGTGTGTGCGTGTATGAGTCTCAGTGAGTCAGTGTGTGTGTGTGAGTCTGAGTGAGTCAGTGTGTGTCAGTGTATGAGTCTGAGTGAGATTCAGTGTGTGCGTGTATGTGTCTGAGTGAGATTCAGTGTGTGTGTGTATGAGTCTCAGTGAGTCAGTGTGTGTGTGTGAGTCTGAGTGAGTCAGTGTGTGTGTGTATGTGTCTGAGTGAGATTCAGTGTGTGTGTGTATGAGTCTCAGTGAGTCAGTGTGTGTGTGTGAGTCTGAGTGAGTCAGTGTGTGTGTGTGAGTCTGAGTGAGTCAGTGTGTGTGTGTGAGTCTGAGTGAGTCAGTGTGTGTGTATGAGTCTGAGTGAGGGTCAGTGTGTGTGTGTGTATGAGTCTGAGTGAGTCAGTGTGTGTTTGTGTGAGTCTGAGTGAGTCAGTGTGTGTTTGTGTGAGTCTGAGTGAGTCAGTGTGTGTGTGTGTATGAGTCTGAGTGAGAGTCAGTGTGTGTTTGTGTGAGTCTGAGTGAGTCAGTGTGTGTGTGTGAGTCTGAGTGAGAGTCAGTGTGTGTTTGTGTGAGTCTGGGTGAGAGTCAGTGTGTGTGAGAGTCAATGTGTGTGTGTGTATGAGTCTGTGTGAGTCAGTGTGTGTGTGTATGAGTCTGAGTGAGTCAGTGTGTGTGTGTATGAGTGTGTGTGTATGAGTCTGAGTGAGTCAGTGTGTATGAGTCTGAGTGAGAGTCAGTGTGTGTTTGTGTGAGTCTGAGTGAGAGTCAGTGTGTGTGTGTGTATGAGTCTGAGTGAGAGTCAGTGTGTGTGTGTGTGTGAGTCTGGGTGAGAGTCAGTGTGTGTGTGTCTGAGTCTGGGTGAGAGTCAGTGTGTGTGTGTATGAGTCTGAGTGAGTCAGTGTGTGTGTATGAGTCTGAGTGAGTCAGTGTGTGTGTGTATGAGTCTGAGTGAGTCAGTGTGTGTGTATGAGTCTGAGTGAGTCAGTGTGTGTGTGTATGAGTCTGAGTGAGTCAGTGTGTGTGTGTATGAGTCTGAGTGAGTCAGTGTGTGTGTGTATGAGTCTGAGTGAGAGTCAGTGTGTGTTTGTGTGAGTCTCAGTGGGAGTCAGTGTGTGTGAGAGTCAGTGTGTGTGTGTATGAATCTGAGTGAGTCAGTGTGTGTGTGTGTGAGTCTCAGTGGGAGTCAGTGTGTGTGAGAGTCAGTGTGTGTGTGTATGAATCTGAGTGAGTCAGTGTGTGTGTGTGAGTCTGAGTGAGAGTCAGTGTGTGTGTGTATGAGTCTGAGTGAGAGTCAGTGTGTGTGTGTATGAGTCTGAGTGAGTCAGTGTGTGTATGTGTCTGAGTGAGTCAGTGTGTGTGTATGTGTCTGAGTGAGAGTCAGTGTGTGTGTGTGAGTCTGAGTGAGAGTCATTGTGTGTGTGTATGAGTCTGAGTGAGTCAGTGTGTGTGTGTATGTGTCTGAGTGAGTCAGTGTGTGTGTGTATGTGTCTGAGTGAGAGTCAGTGTGTGTGTGTGAGTCTGAGTGAGAGTCAGTGTGTGTGTGTATGTGTCTGAGTGAGTCAGTGTGTGTGTGTATGTGTCTGAGTGAGAGTCAGTGTGTGTGTGAGTCTGAGTGAGAGTCAGTGTGTGTGTGTGAGTGAGTGAGTCAGTGTGTGTGTGTATGAGTCTGAGTGAGAGTCAGTGTGTGTGTGTATGTGTCTGAGTGAGTCAGTGTGTGTGTGTATGTGTCTGAGTGAGTCAGTGTGTGTGTGTATGTGGCTGAGTGAGAGTCAGTGTGTGTGTGTGAGTCTGAGTGAGAGTCAGTGTGTATGTGTGTGAGTCTGAGTGAGTCAGTGTGTGTGTGTGAGTCTGAGTGAGAGTCAGTGTGTGTGTGTGTATGTGTCTGAGTGAGAGTCAGTGTGTGTGTGTGTATGTGTCTGAGTGAGAGTCAGTGTGTGTGTGTGTATGTGTCTGAGTGAGAGTCAGTGTGTGTGTGTGTATGTGTCTGAGTGAGTCAGTGTGTGTGTGTGTGTGTGAGTCTGAGTGAGTGTCAGTGTGTGTGTGTATGCGTCTGAGTGAGAGTCAGTGTGTCTGAGTGAGAGTCAGTGTGTGTGTGTGAGTCTGAGTGAGAGTCAGTGTGTGTGTGTGAGTCTGAGTGAGTCAGTGTGTGTGTGTGAGTCTGAGTGAGTCAGTGTGTGTGTGTATGTGTCTGAGTGAGATTCAGTGTGTGCGTGTATGAGTCTCAGTGAGTCAGTGTGTGTGTGTGAGTCTGAGTGAGTCAGTGTGTGTCAGTGTATGAGTCTGAGTGAGATTCAGTGTGTGCGTGTATGTGTCTGAGTGAGATTCAGTGTGTGTGTGTATGAGTCTCAGTGAGTCAGTGTGTGTGTGTGTGTCTGAGTGAGTCAGTGTGTGTGTGTATGTGTCTGAGTGAGATTCAGTGTGTGTGTGTATGAGTCTCAGTGAGTCAGTGTGTGTGTGTGAGTCTGAGTGAGTCAGTGTGTGTGTGTGAGTCTGAGTGAGTCAGTGTGTGTGTGTGAGTCTGAGTGAGTCAGTGTGTGTGTATGAGTCTGAGTGAGGGTCAGTGTGTGTGTGTGTATGAGTCTGAGTGAGTCAGTGTGTGTTTGTGTGAGTCTGAGTGAGTCAGTGTGTGTGTGTGTGTATGAGTCTGAGTGAGAGTCAGTGTGTGTTTGTGTGAGTCTGAGTGAGTCAGTGTGTGTGTATGAGTCTGAGTGAGAGTCAGTGTGTGTTTGTGTGAGTCTCAGTGGGAGTCAGTGTGTGTGAGAGTCAGTGTGTGTGTGTATGAATCTGAGTGAGTCAGTGTGTGTGTGTGTGAGTCTCAGTGGGAGTCAGTGTGTGTGAGAGTCAGTGTGTGTGTGTATGAATCTGAGTGAGTCAGTGTGTGTGTGTGAATCTGAGTGAGTCAGTGTGTGTGTGTATGAGTCTGAGTGAGAGTCAGTGTGTGTGTGTATGAGTCTGAGTGAGAGTCAGTGTGTGTGAATCTGAGTGAGTCAGTGTGTGTGTGTATGAGTCTGAGTGAGTCAGTGTGTGTGTGTGTATGAGTCTGAGTGAGTCAGTGTGAGTGTGTGTGTGAGTCTGAGTGAGTCAGTGTGTGTGTGTGAGTCTGAGTGAGAGTCAGTGTGTGTGTATATGAGTCTGAGTGAGAGTCATTGTGTGTTTGTGTCCGTGTGTGTGACAGTCAGTGTGTGTGAGTGTGTGTATGAGTCTGAGTGAGTCGGTGTGTGTGTGTGTGTGTGAGTCTGAGTGAGAGTCGGTGTGAGTGTGTGTGAGTCTGAGTGAGAGTCAGTGTGAGTGTGTGTGTGGGTCTGATTGAGAGTCAGTGTATGTGTGTGTGTGGGTCTGAGTGAGAGTCAGTGTGTGTGTGTGAGTCTGAGTGAGAGTCAGTGTGAGTGTGTGTGTGTCTGAGTGAGACTCATTGTGTGTGTGTGAGAGTCTGAGTGAGAGTCAGTGTGAGTGTGTGTGTGAGTCTGAGTGAGAATCAGTGTGAGTGTGTGTGTGAGTCTGAGTGAGAGTCAGTGTGAGTGTGTGTGAGAGTCTGAGTGAGAGTCAGTGTGAGTGTGTGTGAGAGTCTGAGTGAGTCAGTGTGTGTGTGTATGAGTCTGAGTGAGAGTCAGTGTGTGTTTGTGTGAGTCTCAGTGGGAGTCAGTGTGTGTGAGAGTCAGTGTGTGTGTGTATGAATCTGAGTGAGTCAGTGTGTGTGTGTGTGAGTCTCAGTGGGAGTCAGTGTGTGTGAGAGTCAGTGTGTGTGTGTATGAATCTGAGTGAGTCAGTGTGTGTGTGTGAGTCTGAGTGAGAGTCAGTGTGTGTGTGTATGAGTCTGAGTGAGAGTCAGTGTGTGTGTGTATGAGTCTGAGTGAGTCAGTGTGTGTATGTGTCTGAGTGAGTCAGTGTGTGTGTATGTGTCTGAGTGAGAGTCAGTGTGTGTGTGTGAGTCTGAGTGAGAGTCATTGTGTGTGTGTATGAGTCTGAGTGAGTCAGTGTGTGTGTGTATGTGTCTGAGTGAGTCAGTGTGTGTGTGTATGTGTCTGAGTGAGAGTCAGTGTGTGTGTGTGAGTCTGAGTGAGAGTCAGTGTGTGTGTGTATGTGTCTGAGTGAGTCAGTGTGTGTGTGTATGTGTCTGAGTGAGAGTCAGTGTGTGTGTGAGTCTGAGTGAGAGTCAGTGTGTGTGTGTGAGTGAGTGAGTCAGTGTGTGTGTGTATGAGTCTGAGTGAGAGTCAGTGTGTGTGTGTATGTGTCTGAGTGAGTCAGTGTGTGTGTGTATGTGTCTGAGTGAGTCAGTGTGTGTGTGTATGTGGCTGAGTGAGAGTCAGTGTGTGTGTGTGAGTCTGAGTGAGAGTCAGTGTGTATGTGTGTGAGTCTGAGTGAGTCAGTGTGTGTGTGTGAGTCTGAGTGAGAGTCAGTGTGTGTGTGTGTATGTGTCTGAGTGAGAGTCAGTGTGTGTGTGTGTATGTGTCTGAGTGAGAGTCAGTGTGTGTGTGTGTATGTGTCTGAGTGAGAGTCAGTGTGTGTGTGTGTATGTGTCTGAGTGAGTCAGTGTGTGTGTGTGTGTGTGAGTCTGAGTGAGTGTCAGTGTGTGTGTGTATGCGTCTGAGTGAGAGTCAGTGTGTCTGAGTGAGAGTCAGTGTGTGTGTGTGAGTCTGAGTGAGAGTCAGTGTGTGTGTGTGAGTCTGAGTGAGTCAGTGTGTGTGTGTGAGTCTGAGTGAGTCAGTGTGTGTGTGTATGTGTCTGAGTGAGATTCAGTGTGTGCGTGTATGAGTCTCAGTGAGTCAGTGTGTGTGTGTGAGTCTGAGTGAGTCAGTGTGTGTCAGTGTATGAGTCTGAGTGAGATTCAGTGTGTGCGTGTATGTGTCTGAGTGAGATTCAGTGTGTGTGTGTATGAGTCTCAGTGAGTCAGTGTGTGTGTGTGTGTCTGAGTGAGTCAGTGTGTGTGTGTATGTGTCTGAGTGAGATTCAGTGTGTGTGTGTATGAGTCTCAGTGAGTCAGTGTGTGTGTGTGAGTCTGAGTGAGTCAGTGTGTGTGTGTGAGTCTGAGTGAGTCAGTGTGTGTGTGTGAGTCTGAGTGAGTCAGTGTGTGTGTATGAGTCTGAGTGAGGGTCAGTGTGTGTGTGTGTATGAGTCTGAGTGAGTCAGTGTGTGTTTGTGTGAGTCTGAGTGAGTCAGTGTGTGTGTGTGTGTATGAGTCTGAGTGAGAGTCAGTGTGTGTTTGTGTGAGTCTGAGTGAGTCAGTGTGTGTGTATGAGTCTGAGTGAGAGTCAGTGTGTGTTTGTGTGAGTCTCAGTGGGAGTCAGTGTGTGTGAGAGTCAGTGTGTGTGTGTATGAATCTGAGTGAGTCAGTGTGTGTGTGTGTGAGTCTCAGTGGGAGTCAGTGTGTGTGAGAGTCAGTGTGTGTGTGTATGAATCTGAGTGAGTCAGTGTGTGTGTGTGAATCTGAGTGAGTCAGTGTGTGTGTGTATGAGTCTGAGTGAGAGTCAGTGTGTGTGTGTATGAGTCTGAGTGAGAGTCAGTGTGTGTGAATCTGAGTGAGTCAGTGTGTGTGTGTATGAGTCTGAGTGAGTCAGTGTGTGTGTGTGTATGAGTCTGAGTGAGTCAGTGTGAGTGTGTGTGTGAGTCTGAGTGAGTCAGTGTGTGTGTGTGAGTCTGAGTGAGAGTCAGTGTGTGTGTATATGAGTCTGAGTGAGAGTCATTGTGTGTTTGTGTCCGTGTGTGTGACAGTCAGTGTGTGTGAGTGTGTGTATGAGTCTGAGTGAGTCGGTGTGTGTGTGTGTGTGTGAGTCTGAGTGAGAGTCGGTGTGAGTGTGTGTGAGTCTGAGTGAGAGTCAGTGTGAGTGTGTGTGTGGGTCTGATTGAGAGTCAGTGTATGTGTGTGTGTGGGTCTGAGTGAGAGTCAGTGTGTGTGTGTGAGTCTGAGTGAGAGTCAGTGTGAGTGTGTGTGTGTCTGAGTGAGACTCATTGTGTGTGTGTGAGAGTCTGAGTGAGAGTCAGTGTGAGTGTGTGTGTGAGTCTGAGTGAGAATCAGTGTGAGTGTGTGTGTGAGTCTGAGTGAGAGTCAGTGTGAGTGTGTGTGAGAGTCTGAGTGAGAGTCAGTGTGAGTGTGTGTGAGAGTCTGAGTGAGAGTCAGTGTGTGTGTGTGTGAGAGTCTGAGTGAGAGTCAGTGTGAGTGTGAGTCTGAGTGAGAGTCAGTCTGAGTGTTTCTGGGTCTGAGTGATAGTCAGTGTGAGTGTGTGCGAGTCTGAGTGAGATTCAGTGTGAGTGTGTGTGTGAGTCTGCGTGAGTGTCAGTGTGAGTGTGTGTGTGAGTCTGAGTGAAAGTCTGTGTGTGTGTGTGTGTGTGTGAGTCTGAGTGAGAGTCTGTGTGTGTGTGTGTCTGAGTGGGAGTCTGTGTGTGTGTGTGTGTCTGAGTGGGAGTCTGTGTGTGTGTGTGTGTGAGTCTGAGTGAGAGTCTGTGTGTGTGTGTACGAGTCTGAATGAGTCAGTGTGTGTGTGTGAGTCTGAGTGAGTCAGTGTGTGTGTGTATGAGTCTGAGTGAGAGTCATTGTGTGTTTGTGTGAGTCTGAGTGAGAGTCAGTGTGTGTGTGTATGAGTCTGAGTCAGTGTGTGTGTGTGAGTCTGAGTGAGTCAGTGTGTGTGTGTATGTGTCTGAGTGAGTCAGTGTGTGTGTGTGAGTCTGAGTGAGTCAGTGTGTGTGTGTGAGTCTGAGTGAGTCAGTGTGTGTGTGTATGTGTCTGTGTGAGTCTGAGTCAGTCAGTGTGTGTGTCTATGTGTCTGTGTGAGTCTGAGTCAGTCAGTGTGTGTGTGTATGTGTCTGAGTGAGAGTCAGTGTGTGTGTGTATGAGTCTGAGTGAGTCAGTGTGTGTGTGTGAGTCTGAGTCAGTCAGTGTGTGTGTGTATGTGTCTGAGTGAGAGTCAGTGTGTGTGTGTATGAGTCTGAGTGAGTCAGTGTGTGTGTGTGAGTCTGAGTGAGTCAGTGTGTGTGTATGTGTCTGAGTGAGAGTCAGTGTGTGTGTATGAGTCTGAGTGAGTCAGTGTGTGCGTGTATGTGTCTGAGTGAGTCAGTGTGTGCGTGTATGAGTCTGAGTGAGAGTCAGTGTGTGCGTGTCTGAGTGAGAGTCAGTGTGTGCGTGTATGAGTCTGAGTGAGTCAGTGTGTGTGTGTATGAGTCTGAGTGAGTCAGTGTGTGTGTGTGTGAGTCTGAGTGAGTCAGTGTGTGTGTGTGTATGTGTCTGAGTGAGAGTCAGTGTGTGCGTGTATGTGTCTGAGTGAGTCAGTGTGTGTGTATGAGTCTGAGTGAGAGTCAGTGTGTGTATGTGGCTGAGTGAGAGTCAGTGTGTGCGTGTATGTGTCTGAGTGAGTCAGTGTGTGTGTGTGAGTCTGAGTGAGTCAGTGTGTGTGTGTGTATGTGTCTGAGTGAGAGTCAGTGTGTGTGTGTGTGAGTCTGAGTGAGTCAGTGTGTGTGTGTATGTGTCTGAGTGAGTCAGTGTGTGTGTGTGAGTCTGAGTGAGTCAGTGTGTGTGTGTGAGTCTGAGTGAGTCAGTGTGTGTGTGTATGTGTCTGTGTGAGTCTGAGTCAGTCAGTGTGTGTGTCTATGTGTCTGTGTGAGTCTGAGTCAGTCAGTGTGTGTGTGTATGTGTCTGAGTGAGAGTCAGTGTGTGTGTGTATGAGTCTGAGTGAGTCAGTGTGTGTGTGTGAGTCTGAGTCAGTCAGTGTGTGTGTGTATGTGTCTGAGTGAGAGTCAGTGTGTGTGTGTATGAGTCTGAGTGAGTCAGTGTGTGTGTGTGAGTCTGAGTGAGTCAGTGTGTGTGTATGTGTCTGAGTGAGAGTCAGTGTGTGTGTATGAGTCTGAGTGAGTCAGTGTGTGCGTGTATGTGTCTGAGTGAGTCAGTGTGTGCGTGTATGAGTCTGAGTGAGAGTCAGTGTGTGCGTGTCTGAGTGAGAGTCAGTGTGTGCGTGTATGAGTCTGAGTGAGTCAGTGTGTGTGTGTATGAGTCTGAGTGAGTCAGTGTGTGTGTGTGTGAGTCTGAGTGAGTCAGTGTGTGTGTGTGTATGTGTCTGAGTGAGAGTCAGTGTGTGCGTGTATGTGTCTGAGTGAGTCAGTGTGTGTGTATGAGTCTGAGTGAGAGTCAGTGTGTGTATGTGGCTGAGTGAGAGTCAGTGTGTGCGTGTATGTGTCTGAGTGAGTCAGTGTGTGTGTGTGAGTCTGAGTGAGTCAGTGTGTGTGTGTGTATGTGTCTGAGTGAGAGTCAGTGTGTGTGTGTATGAGTCTGAGTGAGTCAGTGTGTGCGTGTATGTGTCTGAGTGAGTCAGTGTGTGCGTGTATGAGTCTGAGTGAGAGTCAGTGTGTGCGTGTCTGAGTGAGAGTCAGTGTGTGCGTGTATGAGTCTGAGTGAGTCAGTGTGTGTGTGTATGAGTCTGAGTGAGTCAGTGTGTGTGTGTGTGAGTCTGAGTGAGTCAGTGTGTGTGTGTGTATGTGGCTGAGTGAGAGTCAGTGTGTGCGTGTATGTGTCTGAGTGAGTCAGTGTGTGTGTGTGAGTCTGAGTGAGTCAGTGTGTGTGTGTGTATGTGTCTGAGTGAGAGTCAGTGTGTGTGTGTATGAGTCTGAGTGAGTCTGTGTGTGTGTATGAGTCTGAGTGAGAGTCAGTGTGTGTATGTGTCTGAGTGAGAGTCAGTGTGTGTATGTGTCTGAGTGAGAGTCAGTGTGTGTGTGTATGAGTCTGAGTGAGTCAGTGTGTGTGTATGAGTCTGAGTGAGTCAGTGTGTGTGGATGTGCCTGAGTGAGAGTCAGTGTGTGTGTGTATGTGTCTGAGTGAGAGTCAGTGTGTGTGTGTGAGTCTGAGTGAGTCAGTGTGTGTGTGTGAGTCTGAGTGAGTCAGTGTGTGTGTGTATGTGTCTGAGTGAGAGTCAGTGTGTGTGTGTGAGTCTGAGTGAGTCAGTGTGTGTGTGTGTGAGTCTGAGTGAGTCAGTGTGTGTGTGTATGAGTCTGAGTGAGTCAGTGTGTGTGTATGTGTCTGAGTGAGAGTCAGTGTGTGTGTGAGTCTGAGTGAGTCAGTGTGTGTGTGTGTAGGAGTCTGAGTGAGAGTCAGTGTGTGTGTGTATGAGTCTGAGTGAGTCAGTTTGTGTGTGTGAGTCTGAGTGAGTCAGTGTGTGTATGTGTCTGAGTGAGAGTCAGTGTGTGTATGTGTCTGAGTGAGAGTCAGTGTGTGTGTGTATGAGTCTGAGTGAGTCAGTGTGTGTGTGTGAGTCTGAGTGAGTCAGTGTGTGTATGTGTCTGAGTGAGAGTCAGTGTGTGTATGTGTCTGAGTGAGAGTCAGTGTGTGTGTGTATGAGTCTGAGTGAGTCAGTGTGTGTGTGTGTGAGAGTCTGAGTGAGTCAGTGTGTGTGTGTGTGTGTGTGTGTGTGTGTATGTGTCTGAGTGAGAGTCAGTGTGTGTGTGTGTGTATGTGTCTGAGTGAGAGTCAGTGTGTGTGTGTGAGTCTGAGTGAGTCAGTGTGTGTGTGTATGTGTCTGAGTGAGAGTCAGTGTGTGTGTGTGTGTATGTGTCTGAGTGAGAGTCAGTGTGTGTGTATGTGTCTGAGTGAGAGTCAGTGTGTGTGTGTGAGTCTGAGTGAGTCAGTGTGTGTGTGTATGTGTCTGAGTGAGACTCAGTGTGTGTGTGAGAGTCTGAGTGAGTCAGTGTGTGTGTGTGTGTATGTGTCTGAGTGAGAGTCAGTGTGTGTGTATGTGTCTGAGTGAGTCAGTGTGTGTGTGTGTATGTGTCTGAGTGAGAGTCAGTGTGTGCGTGTATGAGTCTGAGTGAGTCAGTGTGTGTGTGTGTAGGAGTCTGAGTGAGAGTCAGTGTGTGTGTGTGTGTGTATGTGTCTGAGTGAGAGTCAGTGTGTGCGTGTATGAGTCTGAGTGAGTCAGTGTGTGTGTGTGTAGGAGTCTGAGTGAGAGTCAGTATGTGTGTGTATGAGGCTGAGTGAGTCAGTGTGTGTGTGTGAGTCTGAGTGAGAGTCAGTGTGTGTGTGTGAGTCTGAGTGAGAGTCAGTGTGTGTGTATGTGTATGTCTGAGTGAGAGTCAGTTTGTGTGTGCACATGTCTGAGTGAGAGTCAGTGTGTGTGTGTGTGTGTATATGTCTGAGTGAGAGTCAGTGTGTGTGTGTGTGTATGAGTCTGAGTGAGTCAGTGTGTGTGTGGATGTGTCTGAGTGAGAGTCAGTGTGTGTGTGTGAGTCTGAGTGAGTCAGTGTGTGTGTATGAGTCTGAGTGAGTCAGTGTGTGTGTGTGAGTCTGAGTGAGTCAGTGTGTGTGTGTGAGTCTGAGTGAGTCAGTGTGTGTGGATGTGTCTGAGTGAGTCAGTGTGTGTGTGTGTGTGAGTCTGAGTGAGAGTCAGTGTGAGTCTGAGTGAGTCAGTGTGTGTGTGTGAGTCTGAGTGAGAGTCAGTGTGTGTGTGTATGAGTCTGAGTGAGAGTCAGTGTGTGTGTGTGAGTCTGAGTGAGAGTCAGTGTGTGTGTGTGAGTCTGAGTGAGAGTCAGTGTGTGTGTGTGTATGAGTCTGAGTGAGTCAGTGTGTGTGTGTATGAGTCTGAGTGAGAGTCAGTGTGTGCGTGTATGTGTCTGAGTGAGAGTCAGTGTGTGCGTGTATGAGTCTGAGTGAGTCCGTGTGTGTGTGAGTCTGAGTGAGAGTCAGTGTGTGTGTGTATGAGTCTGAGTGAGAGTCAGTGTGTGCGTGTATGTGTCTGAGTGAGAGTCAGTGTGTGCGTGTATGAGTCTGAGTGAGTCCGTGTGTGTGTGAGTCTGAGTGAGAGTCAGTGTGTGTGTGTATGAGTCTGAGTGAAAGTCAGTGTGTGTTTGTGAGTCTGAGTGAGTCAGTGTGTGTGTATGAGTCTGAGTGAGTCAGTGTGTGTGTGTGTGTGAGTCTGAGTGAGTCAGTGTGTGTGTGTGTGTAGGAGTCTGAGTGAGTCAGTGTGTGTGTGTATGAGTCTGAGTGAGTCAGTGTGTGTGTGTGTATGAGTCTGAGTGAGAGTCAGTGTGTGTGTGTGTGTGAGTCTGAGTGAGTCAGTGTGTGTGTATGAGTCTGAGTGAGAGTCAGTGTGTGTGTGTGTATGAGTCTGAGTGTGTGTGTGAGTCTGAGTGAGTCAGTGTGTGTGTGTGAGTCTGAGTGAGAGTCAGTGTGAGTGTGTGTGAGTCTGAGTGAGTCAGTGTGAGTGTGTGTGAGACTGAGTGAGAGTCAGTGTGTGTGTGTATGTGGGTCTGAGTGAGTCAGTGTGTGTGTGTGAGTCTGAGTGAGTCAGTGTGTGTATGAGTCTGAGTGAGATTCATTGTGTGTTTGTGTCAGTGTGTGTGTGTATGAGTCTGAGTGAGTCAGTGTGA
Source organism: Heterodontus francisci (assembly GCF_036365525.1). Taxonomy (NCBI): domain Eukaryota; kingdom Metazoa; phylum Chordata; class Chondrichthyes; order Heterodontiformes; family Heterodontidae; genus Heterodontus; species Heterodontus francisci. The sequence continues at coordinate 158,997 of NW_027141077.1, forward strand.
GTGTGTGTGTGAGTCTGAGTGAGTCAGTGTGTGTGTGTGAGTCTGAGTGAGTCAGTGTGTGTATGAGTCTGAGTGAGATTCATTGTGTGTTTGTGTCAGTGTGTGTGTGTGTGAGTCTGAGTGAGTCAGTGTGTGTGTGTATGAGTCTGAGTGAGAGTCAGTGTGTGTGTGTGAGTCTGAGTGAGAGTCAGTGTGTGTATGAGTCTGAGTGAGAGTCAGTGTGTGTATGAGTCTGAGTGAGAGTCAGTGTGTGTATGAGTCTGAGTGAGAGTCAGTGTGTGTGTGTGAGTCTGAGTGAGTCAGTGTGTGTGTGTGAGTCTGAGTGAGTCAGTGTGTGTGTGTATGAGTCTGAGTGAGAGTCAGTGTGTGTGTGTGTGTGAGTCTGAGTGAGTCAGTGTGTGTGTGTGTGTAGGAGTCTGAGTGAGTCAGTGTGTGTGTGTATGAGTCTGAGTGAGTCAGTGTGTGTCTGTGTATGAATCTGAGTGAGAGTCAGTGTGTGTGTGTGTGTGAGTCTGAGTGAGTCAGTGTGTGTGTATGAGTCTGAGTGAGAGTCAGTGTGTGTGTGTGTATGAGTCTGAGTGTGTGTGTGAGTCTGAGTGAGTCAGTGTGTGTGTGTGAGTCTGAGTGAGAGTCAGTGTGAGTGTGTGTGAGTCTGAGTGAGTCAGTGTGAGTGTGTGTGAGACTGAGTGAGAGTCAGTGTGTGTGTGTATGTGGGTCTGAGTGAGTCAGTGTGTGTGTGTGAGTCTGAGTGAGTCAGTGTGTGTATGAGTCTGAGTGAGATTCATTGTGTGTTTGTGTCAGTGTGTGTGTGTATGAGTCTGAGTGAGTCAGTGTGAGTGTGTGTGTGAGTCTGAGTGAGTCAGTGTGTGTGTGTGTCTGAGTGAGTCAGTGTGTGTATGAGTCTGAGTGAGATTCATTGTGTGTTTGTGTCAGTGTGTGTGTGTGTGAGTCTGAGTGAGTCAGTGTGTGTGTGTATGAGTCTGAGTGAGAGTCAGTGTGTGTGTGTGAGTCTGAGTGAGAGTCAGTGTGTGTATGAGTCTGAGTGAGAGTCAGTGTGTGTATGAGTCTGAGTGAGAGTCAGTGAGTGTGTGTGAGTCTGAGTGAGTCAGTGTGTGTGTGTGAGTCTGAGTGAGTCAGTGTGTGTGTGTATGAGTCTGAGTGAGAGTCAGTGTGTGTGTGTGAGTCTGAGTGAGTCAGTGTGTGTGTGTATGAGTCTGAGTGAGAGTCAGTGTGTGTGTGTGTGAGTCTGAGTGAGAGTCAGTGTGTGTGTATGAGTCTGAGTGAGTCAGTGTGAGTGTGTGTGTGAGTCTGAGTGAGAGTCAGTGTGTGTATGAGTCTGAGTGAGATTCATTGTGTGTTTGTGTCAGTGTGTGTGTGTATGAGTCTGAGTGAGTCAGTGTGAGTGTGTGTGTGAGTCTGAGTGAGTCAGTGTGTGTGTGTGAGTCTGAGTGAGTCAGTGTGTGTATGAGTCTGAGTGAGATTCATTGTGTGTTTGTGTCAGTGTGTGTGTGTATGAGTCTGAGTGAGTCAGTGTGTGTGTGTGTGTGAGTCTGAGTGAGTCAGTGTGTGTGTTGTGAGTCTGAGTGAGAGTCAGTGTGTGTGTGTGTATGAGTCTGAGTGAGAGTCAGTGTGTGTGTGTATGAGTCTGAGTGAGAGTCAGTGTGTGTGTGTGAGTCTGAGTGAGTCAGTGTGTGTGTGTGAGTCTGAGTGAGAGTCAGTGTGTGTGTGTATGAGTCTGAGTGAGAGTCAGTGTGTGTGTGTGAGTCTGAGTGAGTCAGTGTGTGTGTGTGAGTCTGAGTGAGAGTCAGTGTGTGTGTGTATGAGTCTGAGTGAGAGTCAGTGTGTGTGTGTATGAGTCTGAGTGAGAGTCAGTGTGTGTGTGAGAGTCTGAGTGAGTCAGTGTGTGTGTGTATGAGTCTGAGTGAGAGTCAGTGTGAGTGTGTATGAGTCTGAGTGAGAGTCAGTGTGTGTGTATGAGTCTGAGTGAGAGTCAGTGTGTGTGTATGAGTCTGAGTGAGAGTCAGTGTGAGTGTGTATGAGTCTGCGTGAGAGTCAGTGTGTGTGTGTGAGTCTGAGTGAGAGTCAGTGTGTGTGTGTGAGTCTGAGTGAGTCAGTGTGTGTGTGAGTCTGAGTGAGAGTCTGTGTGTGTGTATATGAGTCTGAGTGAGTCAGTGTGTGTGTGTATGAGTCTGAGTGAGAGTCAGTGTGTGTGTGTGAGTCTGAGTGAGAGTCAGTGTGTGTGTGTATGAGTCTGAGTGAGTCAGTGTGTGTGTGTATATGAGTCTGAGTGAGTCAGTGTGTGTGTGTATGAGTCTGAGTGAGAGTCAGTGTGTGTGTGTATGAGTCTGAGTGAGTCAGTGTGTGTGTGTGAGTCTGAGTGAGAGTCAGTGTGTGTGTGTATGAGTCTGAGTGAGAGTCAGTGTGTGTGTGTGTATGAGTCTGAGTGAGAGTCAGTGTGTGTGTGTGTGTGTGAGTCTGAGTGAGTCAGTGTGTGTGTATGAGTCTGAGTGAGTCAGTGTGTGTGTGTGTGTGTGAGTCTGAGTGAGTCAGTGTGTGTGTCTATGAGTGAGTGAGTGTGAGTTTGTGTGTGTCTGTGTGAGTGTGTGTTTGAGTGAGTGAGTGAGCGTGTGTTTGAGTAGGTTTGTGGTTTGTGTCTCATCCCGTGTGACTGTATGAATTGTCTCTGATCTTTCAGTGTGACGGTGCAGGCCTGGTTTTACTGCTCCCTCTGCTGAAACAAACTTCACTCTGTATCGAACTGGTTTTTTCCTCCTTTCGATATTATTTGTTGAGACGGCCGTCAATCCCCGGCCCTCCTTATATACATTTTATAAAATAATACCAATTGCTCCACGAGCTGCTTACGGACCCCCCGCCATTTTTCCAGCGAGTAGAAGAAGGGAGAGGCGCGGTCCAAATCTTCCAGGATCTGGATCTGCGACCTCACATACGCGCCTCGGGACCCTATGAGCTGCAGGTCCCTCAGCGCGCCCTTCTTCTCTTTGTATGCCTGACACAGGGCCGGGTCCGCGAAGGCATGACCGAGGCGGGACTCCAAGTCGAGCACCTCCCTCTCAAGGCGCCCGATCTCGGCTTCCCGCCTCTTGGTCGACCCCTTCGCGTACTCCTGACAGAAGACGCGGATGTGAGTCTTGCCCACATCCCACCATAGCCTCAAGGAGGGGAAGCCCCCCTGCTTCCTTCTCCAGTCGGCCCAGAATCGACAGAACGAGTCCCGAAATCGCACGTCCTCCAGCAGCCGGTTGTTAAAGTGCCAGTACGCGGACCCCGCCCGCGTGCGGAGCGGAGTAAACTCCGCCCACACCAGGCGGTGGTCCGAGCACGGCACCAGCCGCATGGAGGCCGCCGAGACGCGGGAGACGTACGCCTGCGAAATGTAGAGGCGGTGGATTCGCGACCCCCCTCCTCCAGACCTCCACGTGAAGGCGCTGGAGTCGGGATGGAGATTCCGCCAGACGTCCACCAAGTTAAGGGAGCTGATCAGTCCCCTCAACTTCTCCACCGACGCTTGGCCGCGCTGGGGACCGGAGCGATCCCCCACCTCGAGGGTGCAGTTAAAATCCCCCCCCCCCCCACCCGAGGATGATGCACTCGCCGCTATCGATGGAGCTCAAGAGAGCGGACACTTTTTCAAAGAAGCGCGCTTGCAACGCGCCGGGCCTGGGCGCGTACACGTTCACAAAGTGGAGCGGCACGCTACCCAGGCGAACGGCGAGGTGGAGCAAGCGGCCCGGCACTAGCTCCTTGACCCCCAAGATCTCCGGCTGAAAAGTCGGGGCCAACAAGATAGCCACCCCACTAGAAATAGGGGTGAGGTGACTCATGTAGACCCCACCCTGCCACTCCAGGAGCCAGGTGGCTTCGTCTCCCGGAACGGTGTGGGTTTCCTGCAGAAAGCTCACCGCGTATCTCCCTTCCCTGAGGACTGAGAGATTGTGAAATCTGCGGTGAGACCCCCTGCTGCCGTTGATGTTGAGGCTGGCTATGGTTATCTTCATGTCAAAGGTACTTAAAACCCGTCACAAACACCTCACTGTGAGGAGGGAGTGGAAGTGCACCTGGCCTTCCACTCCCCCAGCAACCCATTGAGGAACACATTAAAACGGCGCCTCTCAACCAGTTTCACGCCCGCGCGCTTGCCCGCTATCTTAAGGGCGGCACGGACGGACTGGATGATCAGCGCCAGATTCGACCAACGGCCGAGGGCCAGCTGAACTTTATTGGGCAACCCCTGCAAGCCTCGAGGAAATCCGGAGTTCCGCCGTGGGGATAAGGGGAGATTCGGTGGGAGGCACGAGGGACTCCACCACCTCACTGGCGATGGAATCAAGATCATCCTCCATGCCCCACACCGACATCCCGGCTGCGCCAGCTGATCCCGCCTCCGTCACGATCCCACCCCCAGGATCGATGGCGGAGGAGTCCTCTCTGGGTTCTATTGTGAAACTGGAGCCTGCAGGCACCAGCGGTTCAGGACCCCCCTCCACCTCCGTCCCCAGGCCAATGAGTGGTCCAGGGGAGACACAAGTTCCCGACTCTGGAAATCCAGCCGGAGCCGAGACCGGAGGCGGAGGGAGGAGGCCATCTCCCGCTCCGCCAGCACCCACAGGCCCAGCAGATGGGGCAGCATTCTCGGTTATAACCGGGTCGGGTGTCTCCTGGTTGGTGGTGGACTCCGGCTGTGTGGGCCAACCCTTTGGGGCACCGCCCTCCCCTCTACTCAGGGCACCCGACCCAGTGGCAGTGGCAGAATGGGCGGCGTCCCCAGGCTCCCCCACAACAAACAGGGCTCCACTGGCTTCCCCTGGAGGGGCCACACATACAGGTGTCTCCCCCTCCACTCCATCCTGAGGAATAGGGAGCCCCTGCCCGGACTTTGCAGCCTTGGTGGTGGTGGTAGGGGAAACCTGGGGACCCGAAACAGGAGACAGCTCCCCTCCAACAGATGGACCCTGCGCCTCAGGGCCCCTTGTCACCTCTGTGGAGGGGTGCCTTCTCCTCTTTTTCGCACTAGGGCGCAGAGGCTCAGAGACCTCCATGTCATCAGAGGCCTACGCCTCCGCACTCTCTTTTTCCTTATTCACCCTGGGCCTGAGCCCAGCCCTGGGGCAAGTTGACTCCCCGAGATTGGGCTTTGTGCTGAGCTCTGACTCGGGTTGTGTCAATATGTCCAGGGGACGCACCTCTCGATGTTTATTTCTCCTCCGCGCCTTCCTTTCACTTGGACGGGCACCCTCCTCCCTGCCGGAGGCCGTGAAAACCACAGCCTCCGGTACCGACTGAATGGTATCTGGTAGAGGTGTAGGTGGGGGTGGGAGGAGGTGCAGCGGTGCCACAGTGGGCCGTCGAGTTGGAGTTGGCAGCCGGGAGATGGGGCAGTTCTTCCGAACATGCCCCACCCCCTTACAGACATGGCATCGCACCCCGTCCTAGGTCCAGAAGACGCGGTATGCCGTCCCCTGGAACTCTGTATTGAAGTGGCCCTCTGTAACCTCCTTCCGCGCCAGCTGCATGAATAACTGGCGGCGGAAGGAGTACACGTGTCGGAGGCTGTTCTCCCGAAGACCGAGCGGGACTGGGGTGAGCCCCGTCTTTACCTCCCCCAGATGGTGCAGGTGGGGAAGGAGGAGCTCACCAAGGATGAAGGGCGGGACGTTGGATAAAATGAACCTTTGCGCAGTGGCCTCCAGGGGGGTCCACTGGCAGAAAAGTCCCGCCCACAGTGAGCCCCTTGCTCAGAGCCAGGGACACCGCCCGCTTGGTCCTCAGGAAAAACACTGCCTTCCCGTACATTTTAGAGGCTGCAACAATGGCCGAAGGGCCGACAACCTCGGCCATTGCTTTCACGCATGCCTCTATAGTCATGTTCAGGTGGACGTAGCTCTTGACCCCATGCTTCGATGTTAATAAAGCAAACGGTGACGGGGCAACAGGTGCAGCTGCAGCAGCCGCAGCAGCATATGAACGGGAAGGCCCCGCCACCGGTGCAGAGGGACTTGCCATGGGGTCCAAGAGCCACGTCCACCTCCAAGAAACAAAACAAATTTACACAATTGAAACAAAAAAAAGCAAACTTTAAACAAAGTGGAGTGGGAGTAGAATAGGATGGGGGAGGAAGGTAAAGGAAAAGGGGAGGATAGGTGACTGAGGCGACTGAGTGGAGGAAGGGAGAGAAAGGCTGAAAAGGATGTTTGATCCAACTGCCAGTTGGAGAACCTTGATAACAATTAGTCCAAACTTGTTTGTTGTCTTCCAGTTGGGGGAGGCTTATTCACCCGGGATGGCTGGAGCCGCCCGGTACTCTCCTCTTCTGCTTTTAACAAGACAGTCTTCACCCGGGCAACGCCAGCTGTCCCGAGCAGGCAGTTGGGGAGGGGAGGGAGCTCCCTGTGTGCAAGCACCAATACAAATACAGGGGCCCCCTACAGGATTTGGCAGCCCCACCCAAGTCTTCCGGCCTCTTCTCCCTCCCCCAAACAGTCCAAACTGAAGAGTTCTTCAGGAGCTCTGAAACCCACCTCTCCAAAACAATTGCAGCCTTCCTTGATGGTTACTCTCCACTCTACATTCACCACTCTCCACTTCCTCCAATTACTCCAGTCTGCACTGTAACTGTCCTGGGAGTGTTTGATGGGGGACAGTGTAGAGGGAGCTTCACTCTGTATCTAACCCCCGTACTGTACCTGTCCTGGGAGTGTTTGATGGGGACAGTGTAGAGGGAGCTCTACTCTGTATCTAACCCCCGTACTGTACCTGTCCTGGGAGTGTTTGATGGGGACAGTGCAGAGGGAGCTTTACTCTGTATCGAACCCCCGTACTGTACCTGTCCTGGGAGTGTTTGATGGGGACAGTGTAGAGGGAGCTTAACTCTGTATCTAACCCCCCGTACTGTACCTGTCCTGGGAGTGTTTGATGGGGGACAGTGGAGAGGGAGTTTTACTCTGTATCTAACCCCCCGTACTGTACCTGTTCTGGGGAGTGTTTGATGGGACAGTGGAGAGGGAGCTTTACTCTGTATCTAACCCCCGTACTGTCCCCTGTCCTGGGAGTGTTTGATGGGGACAGTGTAGAGGGAGCTTTACTCTGTATCTAACCCCCGTACTGTCCCCTGTCCTGGGAGTGTTTGATGGGGGACAGTGTAGAGGGAGCTTTACTCTGTATCTAACCCCCCATACTGTACCTGTCCTGGGAGTATTTGATGGGGGACAGTGTAGAGGGAGCTTTACTCTGTATCTAACCCCCGTACTGTCCCTGTCCTGGGAGTGTTTGATGGGGGACAGTGTAGAGGGAGCTTTACTCTGTATCTAACCCCTGTACTGTACCTGTCCTGGGGAGTGTTTGATGGGGGACAGTGTAGAGGGAGCTTTACTCTGTATCTAACTCCCGTACTGTACCTGTCCTGGGATTGTTTGATGGGGACAGTGTCGAGGGAGCTTTACTCTGTATCTAACCCCTGTACTGTACCTGTTCTGGGAGTGTTTGATGGGGGACAGTGTAGAGGGAGCTTTACTCTGTATCTAACCCCCGTACTGTACCTGTCCTGGGAGTGTTTGATGGGGACAGTGTAGAGGGAGCTTTACTCTGTATCTAACCTCCGTACTGTACCTGTCCTGGGGAGTGTTTGATGGGGGACAGTGTAGAGGGAGCTTTACTCTGTATCTAACTCCCGTACTGTACCTGTCCTGGGAGTGTTTGATGGGGGACAGTGTAGAGGGAGCTTTACTCTGTATCTAACCCCCGTACTGTACCTGTCCTGGGGAGTGTTTGATGGGGGACAGTGTAAAGGGAGCTTTACTCTGTATCTAACCCCTGTACTGTACCTGTCCTGGGAGTGTTTGATGGGGGACAGTGTCGAGGTAGCTTTACTCTGTATCTAACCCCCGTACTGTACCTGTCCTGGGAGTGTTTGATGGGGGACAGTGTAGAGGGAGCTTTACTCTGTATCTAACCCCCGTACTGTACCTGTCCTGGGGAGTGTTTGATGGGGGACAGTGTCGAGGTAGCTTTACTCTGCATCTAACCCCCGTGTCTCTAACCCACAGTGAGGTGTTACCAGACGACACTGTTGTCGTTGAACAGTTGGAGCAGGATATTGGATCTTATGAAAACCTTCCAAGTTTAATAGAAATCGCGAAATCCTGTAAGTATTGGGCACCCCAATTCATACTAACATTCTCACCCCCAATTCATACTAACACACTCTCACACCCCAATTCATACTAACACATTCTCACCCCCAATTCATACTAACACACTCTCACCCCCAATTCATACTAACATTCTCACACCCCAATTCATACTAACACACTCTCACACCCCAATTCATACTAACACATTCTCACCCCCAATTCATACTAACACACTCTCACACCCAATTCATACTAACACACTCTCACCCCCAATTCATACTAACACACTCTCACCCCCAATTCATACTAACACACTCTCACACCCAATTCATACTAACACACTCTCACCCCCAATTCATACTAACACATTCTCACCCCAATTCATACTAACACACTCTCACCCCCAATTCATACTAACACACTCTCACCCCCAATTCATACTAACACACTCTCACCCCCAATTCATACTAACACATTCTCACCCCAATTCATACTAACACACTCTCACCCCCAATTCATACTAACACACTCTCACCCCCAATTCATACTAACACACTCTCACACCCAATTCATACTAACACACTCTCACCCCCAATTCATACTAACACACTCTCACCCCAATTCATACTAACACACTCTCACCCCCAATTCATACTAACACACTCTCACCCCCAATTCATACTAACACATTCTCACCCCCAATTCATACTAACACACTCTCACCCCCAATTCATACTAACACATTCTCACACCCAATTCATACTAACACACTCTCACCCCCAATTCATACTAAGACACTCTCACCCCCAATTCATACTAACACATTCTCACCCCCAATTCATACTAACACACTCTCACCCCCAATTCATACTAACACACTCTCACCCCCAATTCATACTAACACACTCTCACCCCCAATTCATACTAACACATTCTCACCCCCAATTCATACTAACACACTCTCACCCCCAATTCATACTAACACACTCTCACCCCCAATTCATACTAACACACTCTCACCCCCAATTCATACTAACACATTCTCACACCCAATTCATACTAACACACTCTCACCCCCAATTCATACTAACACATTCTCACCCCCAATTCATACTAACACATTCTCACCCCCAATTCATACTAACACACTCTCACCCCCAATTCATACTAACACACTCTCACCCCCAATTCATACTAACACACTCTCACCCCCAATTCATACTAACACATTCTCACCCCCAATTCATACTAACACACTCTCACCCCCAATTCATACTAACACACTCTCACCCCCAATTCATACTAACACATTCTCACCCCCAATTCATACTAACACACTCTCACCCCCAATTCATACTAACACACTCTCACCCCCAATTCATACTAACACACTCTCACCCCCAATTCATACTAACACACTCTCACCCCCAATTCATACTAACACACTCTCACCCCCAATTCATACTAACACACTCTCACCCCCAATTCATACTAACACATTCTCACACCCAATTCATACTAACACACTCTCACCCCCAATTCATACTAACACATCTCACCCCCAATTCATACTAACACACTCTCACCCCCAATTCATACTAACACACTCTCACCCCCAATTCATACTAACACACTCTCACCCCCAATTCATACTAACACATTCTCACACCCAATTCATACTAACACATCTCACACCCCAATTCATACTAACACATTCTCACCCCCAATTCATACTAACACATTCTCACCCCCAATTCATACTAACACACTCTCACCCCCAATTCATACTAACACATTCTCACCCCCAATTCATACTAACACACTCTCACCCCCAATTCATACTAACACACTCTCACCCCCAATTCATACTAACACATTCTCACCCCCAATTCATACTAACACACTCTCACCCCCAATTCATACTAACACATTCTCACCCCCAATTCATACTAACACACTCTCACACCCAATTCATACTAACACACTCTCACCCCCAATTCATACTAACACACTCTCACCCCCAATTCATACTAACACATTCTCACCCCCAATTCATACTAACACACTCTCACCCCCAATTCATACTAACACACTCTCACCCCCAATTCATACTAACACACTCTCACCCCCAATTCATACTAACACACTCTCACCCCCAATTCATACTAACACACTCTCACCCCCAATTCATACTAACACACTCTCACCCCCAATTCATACTAACACACTCTCACCCCCAATTCATACTAACACACTCTCACCCCCAATTCATACTAACACACTCTCACCCCCAATTCATACTAACACACTCTCACCCCCAATTCATACTAACACACTCTCACCCCCAATTCATACTAACACACTCTCACCCCCAATTCATACTAACACACTCTCACCCCCAATTCATACTAACACACTCTCACCCCCAATTCATACTAACACACTCTCACCCCCAATTCATACTAACACACTCTCACCCCCAATTCATACTAACACACTCTCACCCCCAATTCATACTAACACACTCTCACCCCCAATTCATACTAACACACTCTCACCCCCAATTCATACTAACACACTCTCACCCCCAATTCATACTAACACACTCTCACCCCCAATTCATACTAACACACTCTCACCCCCAATTCATACTAACACACTCTCACCCCCAATTCATACTAACACACTCTCACCCCCAATTCATACTAACACACTCTCACCCCCAATTCATACTAACACACTCTCACCCCCAATTCATACTAACACACTCTCACCCCCAATTCATACTAACACACTCTCACCCCCAATTCATACTAACACATTCTCACCCCCAATTCATACTAACACACTCTCACCCCCAATTCATACTAACACACTCTCACCCCCAATTCATACTAACACACTCTCACCCCCAATTCATACTAACACACTCTCACCCCCAATTCATACTAACACACTCTCACCCCCAATTCATACTAACACACTCTCACCCCCAATTCATACTAACACACTCTCACCCCCAATTCATACTAACACACTCTCACCCCCAATTCATACTAACACACTCTCACCCCCAATTCATACTAACACACTCTCACCCCCAATTCATACTAACACACTCTCACCCCCAATTCATACTAACACACTCTCACCCCCAATTCATACTAACACACTCTCACCCCCAATTCATACTAACACACTCTCACCCCCAATTCATACTAACACACTCTCACCCCCAATTCATACTAACACACTCTCACCCCCAATTCATACTAACACACTCTCACCCCCAATTCATACTAACACACTCTCACCCCCAATTCATACTAACACACTCTCACCCCCAATTCATACTAACACACTCTCACCCCCAATTCATACTAACACACTCTCACCCCCAATTCATACTAACACACTCTCACCCCCAATTCATACTAACACACTCTCACCCCCAATTCATACTAACACACTCTCACCCCCAATTCATACTAACACACTCTCACCCCCAATTCATACTAACACACTCTCACCCCCAATTCATACTAACACACTCTCACCCCCAATTCATACTAACACACTCTCACCCCCAATTCATACTAACACACTCTCACCCCCAA